>NC_030856.1:3619435-3690972 GCF_000208745.1 Theobroma cacao
ATATATATATATATATATATATATATATATATATATATATATATAAGTAACCCGTTTCATTAAGAAAAAACAACATATACATACGGTTGTGAGGAGAGAGAAATGAGATAAACAACTAAGCAAGAAAAATCGTCTGAGAAAAACAGTTGACATTCTAAACGGCATGAAGGAATATTGCATTTAGAACTTGTGCAAATATTCCCCATGAAGATATCAACCAAATAACTCCCTAAACGACGTAGCATAGGAAAAAGAGAAAACAAAATTACAATCCCTAACAGTCAAACAGTAAAGTAAAAAGGTAAAAAAAAATAGTGAAGTTAATCAAAACGACATCAAGGATAAAACTAAACGCAACGCCATGGAAATAAGACGTGCTCGTCTTCTTTCCAATTAAACTCGCCTAAGGCATGAACACTTTGTCAATCATTCTTTTTATTTTATTTTATTTACTCGTCTTTACTGTATTTTATTATTATTTTTTTAATTATTTTAGGTTGATATTGAGTCAAATTAATTAAGTTTAAGTAACTTGAGCCCATTAAAGTTGTAAGTGCAAAGCTCTATCAATGGTCTTTCTATTTTATTTTATTTACTGATCTTTACTGTGTTTTATTTTTTTTTAATTATTTTAGGTTGAATGACTCAAAGTTATTAAGAACCTTGAACCCATTAAAATTGGCAGTGCAAAGCTCGATCAATATAAATTCGAATTGGGCCCAAATAGCTGTCTGGGCTTTTCCTTTTTTTAGCATAGAAATAGATAATAAAGTAATAAAAAAAAACCCTCGTACAGTGACTGGTCTTGCCACCACCTCCCATGCCGCCTACCATGGCAGGATGAACAGCGACAACTGGGTATAAGAAGATCCGAGAATTATAGAAACAGGGATCTGAAACCACAAAAAAAAAGGTTGCAAAGGTTCGCGCTTAGCGGTTTCAGTTATGTGAAGCTGTTCAGCTTGCAAAACCAGATTCCCAATTCCAAGATTCCTTAATGATCAGCTACTAAACCACTTCTGGATTTAAGCAACGGAAGTGGAAACTCATGTTACTGCTAATTCCTTAAGTTATTTTGACAGAGGTCTTGTCATATATTCTGCTTTAATAGACTTACTACATTAATAAAAATTTATAATTTAAGAAGAGAATTAGTCCAACCAGAAAACTAAGCAAGAATCCCAGTAATGAATTCTTTTCTTGTTGCTGATAACAAAGGGTTGATTATGCACAGGATGAATAGGTTATGATTTCCTACATTTAGTCCATTTTATAAGTGTTTGATGGAGCTTCAGCATGCATCATAATTCAGTCAGCGGTTTCCATTGAGGCAACCAGATTGTTACAGTTCCTTGATTCGTTTGCCACTCAATAGTCATATCAGCTTACTAGACAGGAGAAATGGAATTCAAGGCCTAAGGTTCTACTAAGATTGATTAACAACTATGTAGAAATATAAGGTACAACAACAATGTTAATGAAAATCATTTAGTAAAGATCATAATGCGTGTGACATAAGGATAAGAACATCTCTATCGAGGCTCCAAAATTGTGACAGTTATTTCATTGGTTGAAGATGATTCAGGGTTGCCCCGTGGAACTTCTTTAGAATTGTCCTTGTTTGATAGAAAACCAGGTTGGTTTGGTTGAGGCAATGCACTCTGGCCGCCTAACATCAGAACTACAGATGGCATGCTTGGCCTGTCCTCAGGATGGTGCTGCACGCACAATATACTAATGTGGAGGCACCTTACCACTTCTGATAGAGCGCAGGACTCCCCTAAGAATGCATCATCTGCTAGTTCTAACGGTCTTCCTTCCTTCCACAATTTCCATGCCTAGAGCATATCAAAACCATTTTGTCATTTAATAGTTGAAAGTATGTTGAAAGATAATCAATTTTCATAACACTTACATGTCCTATAAGGCTAACACTTTTGTCTTGATGATAAAACCCTCTATTCTTCTTTCCACTTATTATCTCCAGCATTAATATACCAAAGCTAAAGACATCAGATTTCACTGAGAACTGCCCATCAATTGCATATTCTGGTGCCATGTAACCACTGCAGTATGATGTTAAAAGCAACGTTAAAATAATGAAATATACATATATACAGTTTAAAAGATGACCAACAGTACTTACTAAGTTCCAACCACTCTGTTTGTGTTTCCTTCACTCTGGTCTCCACCAAAAGTTCGAGCCATGCCAAAGTCAGAAATTTTTGGGTTCATTTCATGGTCGAGTAAAACATTACTTGCTTTGAGATCTCTGTGTATGATCCTCAGTCTGGAATCCTGATGAAGATACAGAAGCCCCCTAGCAATCCCAGAGATTATGTTGAATCGCTTGGGCCAATCTAATAGCTTGCTTGTGATTTCATCTGAAAGGTTTCTTATTTCCCATTAGAACATTGAGCTGCTTGACTTCTGTTTAGGCCTAAAATTGCATTAATAAGACTTATAGACAGTTTTTGAAAGATCCATACCAAATATGAAGAAATCCAGGCTTTTGTTGGGCATAAATTCATAAATTAGCATTTTCTCATCTCCTTCAATGCAACAACCAAGAAGTTTTACAAGATTACGATGCTGAAGTTTTGCAATCAACTTCACTTCATTCTTGAACTCATTCAATCCTTGTCCAGATTTCGTTGAAAGCCTCTTCACTGCAATTTCTTGTCCATCTGCTAATAAACCCTGAAAAGTAACATTAACAGGAGTGTGTTAGTTATAGTAATCTAAGTGTTTGTACTGCTACTCATTTGATAAATGACGCACTGATTTTCAGATACATAAACATGTTGCTTATCACCTTGTATACAGGTCCAAATCCTCCTTCCCCTAGCTTCTTGTTGAACGAAAAGTTATTGGTGGCCTTAGCTATTGTGGCAAGGTCAAACAATGGAAGCTCCATGTCTTCCTTACTTTGTTCAATGTTCTGCTCTGCTTCTCCAATGTCTTCTTTCTTCTCTGAAATGGTGTGAAGAAATATGCCTCCTTTTAATATACAGTTGTAGTTTATATATTTCATTACATTTATACAGTCTTTTTTGGGCCTGACAAATGATTGATATGCAATTTCAAGCATGCTTTACATTTCTAAAAAGTTTCCAAAAAACAAAGACAAATGAACTGTACCTTGTAAGTTTTTCCTGATTCGGCAAAAGCCAAGTACCATAAGCATCCCAGCAACTATGGCCAGGGCAGTGATGCCTATGATAACTGCAATCCTCTTCTTAGGCTCACCTCTAGCTTCTTCAGGTTCAGATTTGACAAAGCAATGGCATTGTTATATTGCAGAAGAAACAAAACGCAAAGAATTGCTCAAGCAAACTCAGTTTCACAAAGAAAGACACATATAAAGGAAAATGAATTAACAAATAGTAAAAAATTATGTGCATACTTAATTCTGAAGCAGAAATTCGAATATAAAGTTCCTCTCCACCAGAATCTATCTGTCTGATATCAATTAAATTATCAAACCACATGGCACAGCCGCTACCTCCTCCTCTTATGTCTGAGTTTGCATAGGCCATGCAAGAACAATTCTCTAAACATTTTGCCCTGCATTCCCTGAGATTCATGCTTTGGTAAACCCAGGAATGTCTAGCATCTGGCAGTTTTAGCCCTTCAAATTTTAGAAATCCATCTTCTTTTGTGCAGTTCAAGGGCTTGTTGCGCGTACATCCTCCAGACCAGTCCATTGAATTCCATTTGTCTGGTATTTTAGGCTTAAATCCCTCTAGACACTGGCAGACTGGTGACTGGCTAATAATACAATTCCCATAAGCACCACAAAGGCCATAACTGTCACAGTAGTCTCGTGGCACAGATGCATATACCTTCCAAGTTTGACTCTCTTCACTCCATACAAAGCGCTGTCGCAGATAAATGGTTTGGTTCAGAACAACCCTTGAGATGAGTGATTTATCCTTGAGGTAATATACATAATACACCTCCTCCTCGTTAGAGACAAAGCTAAATTGAAAGAGAGGATTGGACCTTAGTTCAGGTGATCCACTGAAGCTGAGTCCATTCCATGGACCACTTCTGTAGTACTTCTTTGAGCCTCTCCAGATGACTGCCTCAGGATTATCTTGTAATTCTATCCCCCAAGAAAAGTCACCAGGGGACGGGTCATCTGAGTTCTTCCATGCTGAGAGATGCCGGTCAAAACCGGTTTTCAAGTCCCATCCTAGCTGCATGCCCGGAAGCAATGTATCTGTTGGATAGTCAAAGCTTTGCCACAAATATGACTGTGAATCACCATCCTTCTCATCTCTTAAGACAAGATTTCCAGAATCTAAGAGCTGTACAATTGGACTTTGAGCTTCTTTGGTAGAGTTTGACGACCAAACAGCACTCTGGTTTTGACTGAGAAGTACAAGATTGCCGATGCTGTTTATCATCAGCAAGCCAGAAGTGTCAGTGATTGGATTTTGCCTATTTGCCACCCAAACAACAGTTCGAACTCGAATTTTCTTGTACCAAATTCCCACGTAACGGTTCTTGGAATCACCAGGACTGAAGAAACCCAGTTCGAAGCTTCCATCTCCTGAAACCAAGGTGTTGCCATCTCTGAGAGACTGAGAGAGAGAAATGGTGTCAAGTGCTATGCGGCATTTGAAGAGAAAAATTAGGAAACTAGTCCTAAAAAATGTTAGTGAGAGAACATCCATCGATGTCTAGCTTGGAGCTCTTTCTACAAAAATGCTTAATGACTAACATGTTTGAGCCTATTTCAATGCCCTGAATGATTGATGACGATTCAACTCACTGGACTTATTGACTTGTAATTATACATGCTTTAGAAGAAATAAAGGATCATTCTTGACGACTAGCCACATTGTGAAACCTTAAACCAAGTCCTCTGATTTGGAAATGTCGCCTGTCCCTGTCAAATATGGGCTCATATTTGAAAGTTTGGGACACTGTAAATATAGATTTTTCTAGCTCTGAAAGGACTCTCAATTCCAGATTTCTCGGGTCTCTACTAGGATCGGCAAGAGGAAAAAACATCCAGATACAATTCAAATGTAAATAATCAGGCAGCTTTTCAGATAATCATGTTCCAAAACCAGAAAGAAAGGCATTTAGAAAATAGAAACTGCGGATGACTTGGGGCATTGATGTTTTCAGCAGCTTCCAAGCTTTAGCCAAAATGCCCCCGGTCAGAGGTTACAACGTTAGTATCCTGGACAAGTGACCCAGTAAGCACACACGTTTCAAGAACATGGGCTCCACATGAACCATTCACTAATAAATTATGTTAGAAACAGGGCTGCCATCTAAATTTATTGCTTGATGTTACTAGGAAATTGCACATTTTTTCTGGTTCCCGAAATTTCCGGCCTACCCAGCTGTCAATCAATGTTGTAGAACTCAACTTAGACCCCATCTCCTCCTAGGCCATCCAACAATGACTCTATTAGAGCCCAGTTGATTTCCTGGACCATCAAGGCCATTGTAAAAGGATGTAAGACTACAAGGTGAAGTTGGGCCTTGTTCACGATGCCAACAGAGAGAAAACATATGAAACACATGCATATATAAAATTAGTAAATTACTATATTTTAGAAAATTTTCATGCCCATCAATCCAATTTTAACTTCCAAGAGCAGAGAAATTACACTACAGAAATACTAAAAGACTTGCAGAAATATGAGTTGTTAACAGAACAGATTTTACCACTTAAATTAATCAACCAATAGCTTGATTTTTGCTGTATCTGCATTCTTCAACAAATGAATAAGTGAAGGAGAAAATTAATAACCAAGTGCAAATGCAAATGCAAATATTTGATCAATCTTTTTTCTGCTCTTTCTGTATATTTCAATAATTTCATTACAACAACAATTTTGGATAACACAAGAAAACAAAGGACTAAAAGTCTCAATGAAAATCCTTGAATTCTTGTTCGAAAGCTTCTTCGAACAAAAACCGAGATGCTTCCATCAACTCAGGGCTCAACCTGAACATCAACACACAAAACTCCATCTGATTAAGTGCACCATCACCGTCGAAATCACCTTCTTTCATCATGGACCTTAAATCATCATCGGTCAATTCCTGTAACCCCAACAGGGCTAAATTCTTCTTCAGGCTATCAAAAGTTATGACCCCTTTATCACTATCCATCAAGAGGTTGAACCCATTGCATAGTTCCCCTATCAGGCCATCCCCACCAAGCTTGTTGGCCATTACAGGTAAGAAATCCTGGAAATCCGATGATGATGCGTTTCCTGAAGCTGATGATGAAGGTGCTGCCATAGTTGATGTAATAAGATCAGAAACAAGTACAAGGAAACAGGATGTTAGAAATCTTGGAGATTTGCAATTTGTGGAATGTCCGGGGAGGCCTGGAATGGAATATATAGAAAAGAGTTGAAGTAGATGCGTTGAGACTTCCAAGAAAGAGAGGCCCTGGAAAGACAACTAAGATACAGGTAATGTGGTCGTAGGCGAATCAGTCGGTCCAGGATTTTGGAACTGCTGCCTGCCTGCCTGCCTGCCTACATGGTTTCTAGGAAGGTTGGGCAGGGACAGAAGTGTCAATTAATGGGAAAGAAGTGAGTGGTTTCTCAAAAGACTTATTGGATAAAGAGGAATTAGAAGGCTTCAAAGGATAGAACTAGAATTGCCAATCCAAAGTTTAACTTGACGTCGTTCCATTGCGCTCTAAAAGACAAATTCCATATGACCATAAACAGTAGTTTCTCAAAGGAAGGTCCCTTGAAAATGACTGCCCATAATTTTCCCTTTTCCAGTTGTTTCTTCATCATAACTCTGCATTAACTTTACAGTTGGTCTTTGGTTGACTATAAAAAACCTCTGCAACTGGAGGAGGTACTTTCAGAGGCTGTAGTCAAACCTGCCCCTTTTCCAAGAATGGCCTATGTAGGAGTTTCCGATGCCTAGTACAATTTGCATATGCCCTTTGTTGGACACAATCCAATTAAAGTTGCATTTTGGACAAATCACAAATGTGAAGTAAATTTCTATCATGATTGAGTTTAAAATTTAGATAATATCTAATCACTCATATATACCTTTTAATAAATTTAAAACTTTTAAATTTAAAAACTTTAAATAAAAAATTTAATCACGTGATATAAGAAATTCATTGTTACTTACATTATAATCAATAACAATGTAAGTGAGTGACATAGATAATCTAGCATATGACTTCTTGGAGCAAACTAAAAGTTAAAGCCAAAACAAAAAGTTCAAAAGTTATAAATGGATATATCTGTAATTTTTAATATTTTTCTTATTTAGTTAGAAATCTTATTAAAAATTATAAATATAATAAATTTTTTTTATTTTAATTTACTTAGACGACAAGTAAGCATAGATTTAGGAAATAACTTTTCTTGTACTCCAAAGAAGTCTAGAGTAGAATAATTCCTTATTTAAATTTACTTATATGTCAAGTAGGGTTAGGCTATTATAAATAGCACCTTTAGACTTAGTTATTAGACTTTTTTTTTTAAAATATTGAATAACGTTCGTTTTTTTTTTAATTTTGAGTTTCTACGTTTGCAACTTAATTATCAATCTTAAAGGCTCTATCAAATACTAGTCTTATTTTCACGTTAACTCGTTGTGTCAATTGGTATTAGAGTGAGAGAAACTTGCTCAATCTAATGGCTAGTGACCTAGTTATGGTAGGCGACGGTTCTCATCTCAAAGATCATGAAATTGAGGCCTCACGATTTATAGTGCAAGGTCAAGGGGTGGTGTTAAGAGCTTTAGAGCAACAAGTGGATCTCAGATTCTAACGTTTGGAACGATGCTTTGAAGAAATTACAAATCAACTTAATGCTTTAGGCGTAAAGGTCAACAAAAACCGAAATGACAGAAAAACACGTACTAAAGATGATGTAGCTCGCAAACAACTTGTCGGCAGACCAATTTTTGTAAACGGGCGTAGACAACAAGTTTATATGGAAGATTCAGACAAAGAAGATGATTATTTGGTAGAACCTATGAGATATGCTGGATATGGAAGGAATGATTATGGTGATCGAGATACTAGAGATTTCAAATTAAATGCGGATATTCCTTACTTTAATAAGAATCTAAATATGGAAGAATTATTGATTGGATTGCGAAAATATATAGGATTTTCGAATATATGAAGATTTCAGAAGGAAAAAAGGTGAAACTTATCGCATGTAGATTGAAAGGAAAAGCTTTTACATGGTGGGAAAGGTTGCAATTCAGAAGGAACCATAAAAGGAAAGAACCAGTTAGAACCTGGTACAAGAAGAAGCAATTGTTATAAAATGATTTTTTTTCCTCTTGATTATGAGTAAATTTTGTTCTAGAAGTACCAGAGATGCCATCAAGGTCAACAAACTATACATGGGTATACTGTAGAATTTATGAGGTTGGTCAAGAGAAATGACCTAGGAGACTGAAGAGCAACATGTTGTCAAGTATCTAGAAAGGTTGAAGCCCATTATCAAAGACAAGATAGGGGTACAAGTATTACAAAATTTATTTTAAGCATGAAATATTACTTTAAAGCTGAACTAATGTTGTAGGAAAAGAACAGACCTGATTATTTTCGCAAAAGTTACAACGAGGATAATTATAGAGCATCTAATGACAAGAATAAATCAGTTCATAATAGTTCTACATGCAATGACTGGTATAAGGAGGAAAAGATAATTGGAAAGTAAAAAGTGACAAATTCAAAAAAGGAGCAAAATGTTACAAATCTTTTTGCTAAACCAACTCTAAGAAAACGTTTCAAATGTAATCAACCTGATCACAGATCCAATGGCTGTCCTCTCAAAAAAGGAGTCCATGTGGTGGAGTGAGAAGAAGAGAATAATGAGATTTGTTGTGTTCTAAATGAGAATGATGATGAGTATGGGGATTATGACAATGGCCAAAACTATGTGGTGAGAATAATGATGTTGTTTCCAAAACAAAAGAATAACACTCAACAGTATTAGTTATTTCAAACCAGATGCACTATCACTAACTATTTATTTGATATGATTATTGATTATGGAAGTTGTAAGAATATTATCAATAAGGATGCTGTGAAGATTTTGGGTCTTAAAGTTGAAAAGCACCCCAATCCATACAATATTGGATGGATTAAGGCAGCAAAGAGAATTCATGTAACAAAATGATGTAAGGTACCTTTTTTCATTGGCAAATACAAGGATGAGGTATATTTTGATATTATGGATATGGATGCTTGTCACTTGTTACTTGGTAGACATTGACAATTTGATGTTGCAGCGTAACATGATGGGAGAGAAAACACCTACAAATTGGAGAAAGATGATATAAAGTTTACCTTAGTGCCAATGGAAGGAAATGTCAAACCAAAGCTTTTAAAGTGGAGTGGTGGACTTTCTTTACCTTTACTCATATAGGGAATGAGCTAGAGGTTGCTTTCAAGGAGTCAAAGGAGGTGCATGCTCTAGTTGTGAAATAGGTGTTGTCAATTAAAGAGGATCAAAAAATAGTAGAGCATCCAGAAGGAGTCAAACTGTTATTAGAAGAATTCAATAAGGTGATGCTAGAGGATCTACTTGACGGTTTACCACCCATAAGGGATATTCAGTACTATATTGATTTGATTCTTTGTGCTAGTTTACCAAATTAGCCTCATTACAAGATGAGCCTAAAAGAGAACGAGATTCTCAAAGAAAAATGGAGGAATTACTACACAAAGTACATATCTAGCAGAACATGAGTTTATGTGCAATTCTCACCTTACTAACCTTAAAAAATGATAAGAGTTAGAGGGTGTGTGTGGATAGCTGAGCCATCAACAAGATCACTATTGGATACAAGTTTCCAATTCTTAGGCTAGATGACATGGTTGATAAGTTACATGGGTTTAAGGTGTTCACGAAGATTGATATTTGGAGTGGATACCACCAAACTCAAATTAGACTTGAGGATGAATGAAAACAGCTTTTAAAACAAAAGAAAGATTGTATGAATGGCTCGTGATGCCATTCAAGTTAACCAATGTGCACAATACCTCTATGTGATTGATGAATTAGGTATTGAAACCTTTTATTGAAAAATTTATCGTGGTTTATTTTGATGATATCATGATTTATAGTTGATCAAAAGAGGGGCATATTTTACATTTGCACGAGGTATTAATGATCTTGTAGGAAAATAAGCTATATGTGAACTTGAAGAAGTGCAACTTTATGACAAATAAAACTATTATTCCTGGGCTATGTAGTTAGTGTTGCTGGAATTTAGGTGGATGAAAAGAAGATTTGAGCTATTAGAGAATGGCTTACTCCAAAAACAGTAACGAAAGTTAGAAGTTTTCATAGGTTGGCAACATTTTATAAGCGTTT
This sequence comes from Theobroma cacao, assembly GCF_000208745.1. Taxonomy (NCBI): domain Eukaryota; kingdom Viridiplantae; phylum Streptophyta; class Magnoliopsida; order Malvales; family Malvaceae; genus Theobroma; species Theobroma cacao. Next base: position 3,629,788 of record NC_030856.1, read on the forward strand.
TATTAAAAATTTTAGTAGTATTGCAACGCCTATTATAGATCACCTGAAGAAAGGAAAGTTCTAATGGAGTGAAGAAGATGCAACTAGTTTTGTTGTGCTAACGGAAAAGCTATATACCACTCCTATTTTAGCATTACCAAATTTTGATACATTATTTGAAGTTAAATGCGATGTTAGTAATGTGGGGATGGGAGCTGTTCTTTTACACAAAAAAGAAGAAGAACCAAGTAGCTTATTTCAATGAGAAGCTCGGTAATGGGAGACACAAAAAGACAATGTGTGACGAAGAATTTTATTTTGTTGTGCATGCTTTAAAGAATTGGAAGCACCACTTGGTCGGGCGAGAATTTGTTCTGTACTTGGATCATAAGGCATTGAAGTACTTGAATAGCCAAAAGTGGATTAGTAATGACATGCATGCCAAATGGTCTTAGTTTTTGCAGAAGTTTCTTTTCAAGCTAAGGCACAAGGTTGGGGTATAGAATAAAGTAGCAGATGCATTGAGTAGATGTACAGATTTGCTGGTGACAATGAGACAAGACATTGCGGGTTTTGATATAATTAAGGAATTGAATTATACAGATGAAGATTTTCATGATATATGGGAAAAGTGTATCACAAATCAACCTATTGAGGATTTTACATTCATAATGGTTTTTGGATGCGAGGCAACCAATTTTGCATTCCTAGAACTTCATTGAGAGCAAAGTTGATTAGAGACTTGCATGGTGAAAGTCTTATTAGTCATTTAAGCCGTGACAAGACAATTGTTGCTATTGGAGAAAGATATTATTAGCTACGTTTGAGAAGGGATGTAACAGGATTTATGCAGCGATGTTACATATGCCAAACCGCAAAGGGACAGTTCCAAAATAGTGGTTTGTACATGCCTTTACTTGTTCAAAAAAATATTTAGGAGGATTTATCTATGAATTTTGTGCTTAGATTGCCTTAAACACAAAGGGGTATGGATTATGCTTTTGTTGTTATTGACAGAATTTCTAAAATGGCACTCTTTATCCCTTGCAAGAAGACTTCAGATGCAAGCAGAATAGCCAAATTGTTTTTCAAGAAAGTTGTTCGTTTTCGTGGTGTGCCTAAAACCATTACTTCAGATCGAGACAACAAGTTTCTTGCCCATTTTTGGAGGATTTTGTGAAAAATGTTTGATCCATCTTTGAATTATAGCAGCACAGCTCTTCCACAAATTAATGGCCAAACTGAATATGTGAACAGAACCCTTACCTATCTGATTCGCAATATTTGTGGAGATAGATCGAAGTAGTGGGACTTTGCATTGGCATAAGCAAAGTTTGCTTATAATAGTGCTGTACATAATGCCACAAGGAAATCTCCACTTTTTATTGTGTACACAAAGTAGCCACGACATGCTCTTGACTTGATCAACATGCCTAAAGTTCCTAAATTTAGTGTAACTGTTGAAAATATGGCTAATAAGTTGCTAGATGTTCAAGCATAGGTGAAACAAAAATTAGAGCAAGCTAATGTCAAGTACAAGAAAGTTGCAAAACGAACATCACAAAAAGTAGATTTTTGAAGTAGAAGATCAAGTGATGCTGTTTCTATGAAAAGAAAGGTTTCTAGTGGAGACTTTAGTAAGTTGCAGCCTAAGAAGTATGGACCATACCAAATTTTGAAGAAGATCAATGACAATGCATATATTGTGGATTTGCTAGACATAATTGGAATTTTCAAAACATTTAATGTGACGGATATTTACCCATTTCATTCATGATGAACCTTTGTATCTAGATGTACAAGTTAACTCAAGATCGAGTTTTTCTCAGGTGGAGGGGACTAATGTAGATAGTCTAACAGAAGGCTTCTTGGAGTAAGCTGAGTGTCAAAAGCCAAAACAAAAAGCCAAAGGTTATAAATGGATATGTTCATAATTTTAGTATTTTTCTTATTTAGTTAAGAGTCTTATTAGGAATTATAGGTAAAATATAATTTTCTTTTTATTAAAATTTACTTGATAACAAGTATACATAAGTTTAAGAATTTATTTGTACTCTAAGGAAGTTTAGGATGGAATACTTTCTTATTTAAATTTATTTCCACGTCAAGCGGAGTTAAGTTATTATAAATAGCACCTTTAGACTTAATTATTAAACAATTTTTTTTGGAATTATTAAATAACATTACGTTCTTTTCAAATTCTAAGTTTAAGTTTTTACGTTTGAAACTTGATTATCAGCCTTAAAAGCTCCATCAAATGCTAGCTTTTATTTTCATGCTAATTCACTGTGTCAGTAAAAGATAAATTTTTATATCTAAACTTGAATTGTTAGCAAGATAATCTTGTAATAATAGTTTTTTTCGAAATGCTTAAATCCATAATCATCGATTTAAATGAAGTGCTATTTATATTCTAATCATTTGCAAAACATAATCATAATAAAACTTTTTAATTAGGATTTTGATCATTATAATCCATGTTTCTTGTATTTTCCTAGTAATTAATGATAATCAAAGCCAATAGTTCAAAACAAAAATAGAAGAAAAGTCGAGTAATGGTGCCATTATGAATCTTCCCTCCTATTGATATGTTAATTTAGAGCATGATTTTATGATTCAATAAAATTAATTAAGCATAATATCTAAAAAAACCTTTAAATTATTCATGAAAATTTAAATAAATTTTTAAAATTTTATTGTGTTCAATCAAGTTCTTATACTTTTGATTAATGATAATTAGTCAATAATTAATCATAAGAGCTTATTTGACTCGAAATGAAATTACAGGAACTTGATTGAATGCAATAAAAGAATAAATGTTTATTTGAATTTTCTTAAATAATTTAGAAGCTTATTTGAGCATCATGCCAATTAATTATATATTCCTCAGCCAAAATTCAAACTTTAAAGTAAATACTCTTATTTTCAATAATCAAATTTCAATATAAAATATATGAGGTGCAAGCACTACATGATGGCAATGCATTAGCAATTAAAGATGCTAATCAATGTTCAAGTAAAGATTAATATTGTACAGTTTCTAATTAATAGTTTATTTGTCATACCTTAAATTAATTAACATGAAAAAGTGATAGTTGATGGAATGTATAGTTTAACATACCAATATCATCATGCTAATTTGATTTTGACAAGATTTGCCTGGTAAGCTTTGCCGGCCCAATTTGCAAATTATTTTACTGTGTATTCATAATTATAATCAGCAGAATGTGCATGAGACAAAGGTGTAAGACAAAACACCCGTTATAACTTTGGCTATTATGCTTTTATAATCATAGAAATTATTTACCAAATTCTGGGTCTTCAATCTTTATTTTGACCAACCAATGGGAAGAAATCTTCAGTATGCTTTTATAATATTGTACTAGAGAACCCTTTCAACCAATAAAACTGTTGATTTCTAAGTCCATATTCAATGCATTTAATTGAGAGATTAATGTTTTTAAGAGTTATTATAAGCCTTAAAAATCAATATTGAGAGGGACTTACATGTAGATAACTTATAATATGGGTTTTTCATTATTTATCTATTTTTTTGTTCGTATGTTCGTATTATGTTTAATTTTTTCGAGTCCCTACTTATTCTTATATCGTTGGATTAGACGTATTGTAGTATTTTGATAAGTATTTTACAATACGTAAAAGTCGTGAATATTTCATTTTGAAATTCATATTCTTTGCATCAAGACTTTTTTTTTTTATATCAAAAGATTCACTCTTCATATTTAACAAAAGGAAAGATAGACTAATTCAAATCAGTTTGTGATTCATATTTTTTTTGGATTAAAATAAATATGAATTAAAATGCAACGCAAGTTCTCTAATTGCAATTTATTCTTCAAAAAAGAACACGTTTTCTTTTGGTTGATCTTATTCCAACAATATATAGCTACTAATGTCTGGCTTTAGCTTGATGCATGATCTAAGACTCTCTTTGAGTTCTACTCTTACCAAAATCAGGTTTGAATTGACATTCTTTGTCAAAGTTAGAAATAAAACACACAAGCCTAGTCTAAAATGAATAGCTCTATCTTCTTTTTCATCCAAAATTTACATATTTCTTTTCCTTGTGTCTCCTTTTCACAACTTTTCTACCATCGCATAGGGTCAAAGATGATTGGTAGAAAGGTCAGATTTATATCATAAAAGTGGAATTTATATAATTTTTTCTCATGTAAGAAAGCAAAATCAGCCTATTTGAGATTCGTAACTCCAGCACTGAATCAAATTATTATAGAAACTCTGATATCATGTTAAGAAGTAGGGTCTAGTAATGTTTATTCATTAATAGTTGTCTGCAGTTTTGCTATAGACGAACACATTTGGCTCCGAACAATGTTCTTTTAACCATGAATTTCATGTTCAAAGGCTATTCTCTAGCTTGAACTATGGTAACTGTTACATTGTTTATAGAACAAGTAGTAGAGGAATGATCAGTCATGATATAGGCAGGAGCTTTAGGTGGAGGCATTGCTGCTTCCTTCCCCAACAGGTTCACAACAGTTGCCATGGTTGGCCTGTCTGATGCCTTGCCCTGAACACACAGAAGCCCAACTTGTATGCATCGAAGAATGCCATCAACAGGATATGAGTTCCTCTCCATCAATGGATCTATCAGTTCAAGTGCCTTGCCCTCTCTCCAGAAGTCCCATGCCTGAAACAGTTGCGTTATGTAAATGTTGCCTGAACAAATAATGTTTGAATTTAAAAAAATATGCCATATAACATATACTGTTTCTTACTTACTTGTCCCAAATTATTTGATGAGGGGTCCTCATAGTAATAACCACTATTCTTCTTGCCACTGATTATCTCTAGCAGCAAGACTCCAAAACTGGTGGCATATAACCACTACAATGATGTAAAGGAAACATGTTGGTACAAACAAGGATATCTAATTGTTCATGTTGTGTTTTTGTAATACTTACTATGTTCCTATCACCTTATTTGTTTTGAGGTTAGTTTCACTCCCTTCAAAAGTCCTGGCTATCCCAAAGTCTGAGATCTTAGGATTCATCTCAGCATCTAGTAGAATATTGCTTGCTTTCAAATCCCTGTGGATGATTCTGAATCTTGAGTCTCGATGAAAAGATAGGATCCCCCGAGCAATCCTCATGATGATATGCAAGCGCTTCCTCCAATCCAGTAGTGGCCTCTTAGCTGATCTGCTTTAAAATCATGGAAGTTGAAGTTGTTAATCTAATACTGATATTGACATTTCCAATAACAGCTGATGAGGTCAGTACCGAAAATGAAAAAGTCCAAGCTTTTGTTAGGCATATGTTCGTAAATCAGAATCTTCTCTTTTCCCTGAATGCAACAACCTAGAAGCCGAACTAGATTTCTGTGCTGAAGTTTAGACATCAGAAGAGCTTCAGTTTTGAATTCTTCTATACCTTGTCCTGAATTGGTTGTCAGTCTTTTTACAGCTACATCTTGTCCATTTGTAAGTTGACCCTGAATTTTACAAGTTTCAAGTATAAATTGACAATAATTAATCATTTTACACCAATTATATACGTCTCTGGAGATGTAATGTAATTTCCAAAGAGAAATACTCTTAAGTTTAGAACAAGAAAGCAGGGAGGGGATTCTAAGCCATGTGCATAATCTGTCAGCTATCAATGTCAACTATGAATTTTCAAGTACCTTATAAACTGTTCCAAAACCACCCTCCCCAAGTTTATTTGTATTAGAAAAGTTGTTTGTGGCTGCCGTTATCTTATCTAGATCGAAAAGCAATAATCCAATGTGTTCTTCACTATCTTCAAGAAGATTTGAATCCAACATGTCATTAAGTGCTAAGAACTCATGAAATTTTTCCTTGTTCCCTGGACAGGAAGACATAACAGAAATAGCATCAGATAGATCTTCTGGCAGGTTTTGAAAGTTGATTCATTCATTAGATGAAGAAAGATATCAGATTCTTTTACTAGCAAAGTCTTTCACCTTTGAAGATCAACATAACCTGGTCACATATTGGAAAAAGGAAAAAGACGAATATAGAGAAGAAGCAGTTCACCTTTACCTTTCATCTTAACATTTCCTATCAGCTTTATTCGCTTGGAGCTGCCAAACAAAATCCCAAAGACTGCAGCTGTACTCCCAAAAACTAAGACTATTATTGATCTTTTGCTGTTGCTGAAGATGCCAGAATGTTTCTTGGAATTTGCTGCTAAATAAGGCCAGTGTTAAATCGTTTTAGCTGTTAGTTGTCTTGGACTCCATTTCTCCAGTAAATCATCGATAAACACAGTTAGCAAGAACTCACCAAGCTCAACAGCATCGACGTGTATGTATATATCATTTCCTCCATCAGGGTATTCCCTTATGTCCTTCAAATCGCCATACCATACCACACAGCCAATTCCTAATTGATTGATATCTGCAACTGCATATGCAGTGCAAGAACAGTTTGTCAGGCATTCTTTTTCACATTCCTTCAGACCTAAACCAATACTTACTTGAGCTGTCGATGTATCAGGTATCTTAACATGTTCAAGTTTTAGGAACCCTTGCCCTTTTCCACACTCTAATATTCTCTTTCTCACACATCCCTCAGAACCATCTCTTAGAATCCAGTCCCGAGGAGACTTAGGCTCAAACCCTGGTAAGCATTTGCAAGATAGCAAGCTGTCTGAGCTGCACATACCATTCAATCCACATTGCTTGTAAACATCACATCTATCCCTTGGTATTGACCAGAACATGTGCCATTGTTTTGTCCGATCAATCCATGTCAACCTTTGAAATACGCCTAATTCATCTAAAACAAAATGATGTAAAGCAGAAGGATCATAAGTTGTGTAAACCAAGGATATCTCATTTTCATTATTCACAAAAGTGAAGTTGAAGTACGGTGATTTTGGTATTGCTGGAACTCCAGCAATTCCCTCACCACTCCATGGTCCTCCTCGGCAGTAAGGTCTGGACTGATGATAAATATAGAACTGAGGCTGACCTGTCATTGCAATCAGCTGCACAAATTCACCAGGTGCAGGGTCATCAGGTGATTTCCACGATGTCAGGCCTCGGTTGAGACCTGTTCTTTTGTCTATCCCACGTTTCATTCCTGGAAGCCAAACATGTGCAGGGTAATCAAAACTCTCCCAAATAATCTTTCCAGTGTGGGAGTGATTTTTCTGATATTAAACCAAGTTTCCTGAATCCAAGAGCTTGGCAAATGAATATTTCGTAGAGGACACATTCGCTGACCACATATGTGCTCCTTCATTTGCATGAAAGATAGCTAGATTGCCATCCTTGATAGTAAGAACTCCTTTTCTGTCTCGAACGGGACTGTTCCTATTCGCCACCCACAACACTCTGTTGAGGAAGCTTGTTGTACCACATTTCAACATATCGCTTGTTAGACTTGCCAGGGCTAAAAAATCCTAACGCAAAGAGTCCACTGCTGGAGACTAGGGTCATACCATCTCTGATAAATTGGCCATCTGATATGGTATCAGTTGCTTTGGAAAATGGATGGAGAAAGCAAAGAAGCAGCAACATTACTGAATAACCTTCTATCTTGGAAGCCATGAACTAGTCTGGTTGAGCATAAGGCTCTCTACAGCCAGTTTTGAGTTCTGATAAAAGGTTTCTTGATTCCCGGTAAGATAAAATACAGTAAAATGGGATTAAATATCAATTTCTTGACTGGTCATTGCTTTGTTAGCATCTCTGCATCAGCAAAGATTATTATGAGAAACAATTTGGTCTATTGAACTAGTGGTTACCATCACTCCAGTTTTAGCATTATTTTATACCAGTACAAGTGAGAGTCAATATTCATTCTAAACCATAAGAACTCTTCTCATTTATCTGCATATCATCTATCAAGACTGTAGCCAAATAATATTTAAAACGTTTTCGGCCTAACCAAATTTGATGAAGTTGTCTAAATGATCACATATTCACTGCCCTTGAGTGCAATTAACATCAATGGGAAATTGATGATCATCTTGCTTTAAAATATCTTAGCTATCAGCAAATTCAAATGTTCAAGATGGTCAGTCAATACAGAAATATTAAGGGATAGGATTCCAAAAAAATCTAGTCTTCTACCCAATTTTGACTAGACCATAATGTAGTTGATTATCAAGAATTTAAGCTTTGAACTCCCGGACTGACCTGCACCTTCCAATGACCAAATCATTGGAAAATTTACTTTTAACAGCGTAGTCCATCTCCATCTATCAATGCTTTCTTTCTTTATCCAATGAAAGAAAAGAAGATGGCATATTTATATGCTAGAGTTACATCAAAAGAGGGATGATTCAAGATTTCATGGATGAGAACTCTGAAATATGCTCTTATTTCATTCTGGTCTGTCATAATTAAATTGCTTTTGATACCTATCTTTTGAGGAGAAGAGTCCAACTAAAAGGACTTCCAAAACAAATTGAAACTAGTTCTGATGTTTTGCCCAAACAAAGATCTATCTAAAAATGGAAATATGTACATTAGAGTTCGATATCAGTACTACTATTAACTTGAATTGAGCAAGCAAATCAAATGGTAAACCATGTCATCTTTGACAAAAAACAAAATTCATGGATGTCAGAAAATCTTGTGGGCATGGAACAACCTAGTTGGTTGCCTCGGACATGACAAGGTGGCCTAAAACTGTTACAAAAGCAAGGTCAAAATGACAGTCCCAAAAAAAAGGCCTAGCCGAAAGACACTTCAAAATACAGCCCAAATAACATGGGCCTTGGAAGCTTTCTCTGCCTACAACCGCTTGTATCATGGGTTACACAAACTGAAGACCCACTTGGAAGATTAATTTTGGCTGTTGGTTTTACATGGCTTACACTAACTGAAAGTTTGATTAGTTGTTCAATTTCATGCTTAATTTCTTTCTCCTTACAATGTATATCTTTATTGTTTATTCCATTGTTGTTATTATTATATTGCCTTTTTATCAAGAAACAAGACTTGGCACCAAGCGCTGACATCCTTGGCTTGGAAGAAGTAAGTGAGCATTTGGTGTTATGAAGATAAGAAAGATTTGGAAATCTAAATCTATAAGGCTATGAATCATAATCATCAGTAGCTAATTCAGATGTGCCTGTCTAAACTTCCTCCGTAAATCATTTTCCATCACCATTTTTTTGGTAGAGTTTGATGGTATTAAAACAAATCTAATTTTTCGTTTGCATTAACATCATTCAATGTCAGAGACAAACACTGCAGACCCTATGCTTGAGGGTGCTGGACATTGCAAAAATTAGTCATCACTCAAAGTCTATGTGGGACCATTTTTTTTCTCTTCCATAGAAAATTCTGCTCATTGTTATGAAGGATATAGCTGGTTGATTGTAACCTGGAAAGAAAGATTTAATGACTTTCACATAGGTAGTTCAAGGCTGCAGTTTACGATCCTTCTTCTTAGTTCATTTTTATTCTCTAATATTAACCATATCTACTGCTCTGGACACCATAACACAGCCAGTTAGAGATGGTGAAACCATTGTTTCTGTTAGTGGGATTTTTGAACTGGAATTCTTAAATCCCGGCTCCTGCAAGGCCAAATACTTGGGAATATGGAACAAAAAAATCTGTCACTACTGTCGTACGGGTGGCCAACAGAGAAGTGCCTCTCAATGATTTATCAGGTGTTGGAAGAGTTGCCTATTAATAAATATAGCCAACAAGCCTATAAATAAAGCTGTGTCAAGCTCTGAAGCCTGAATAAAAGACATATGATAAGTGTGTGTATTTTATTTGTTGTTGTGATTTTTTATTTCCCAACTGTTTCTTGGGTCTTAATTTTTGTTGTTTTCGATTTTAGTGCTGCTGTTTTGCAGGCTTTATTCTGCTTACCGAAACTGGCTTTGTTGGAAGCATTAAATTCTCTCAATCATCCAGAAAGAAAGGAAAGAGAGTAATGAAATAACATTTTGTTATATAAGATTGCACTTTCTTCTCCAGTAGGTAAGAAATCATCCAAGCAATTTGGTATAAATTTGTCCTCTTGTCTGAATCCAGAGGGAAGAGTATAGGTCTTTCTACTTATAGTAAATGTTCATAGTTTAATTGTGATAACAGACAGATTAACAAGGTGGGGTCAGGCTTTAGAGACTCAGAAACTTCAAAGTTCAAACATCCTAGAAATCTCCATCAAACCATCTACTTGCCCTGTGGGCCTCCAAAGAAAATGTATATTTCCGCATTATTACTTTCTTGCTTTCACATCAAAATGAATGGATCCTTGGTTGTTCAGCAGATAGGGGAACTTAACTGCTCTAGGACTTAAAGCAGGAGCTTAGGAGCCACAGCCTACAGATGCTAGTGCTGATCAATTTTGCATGAGATTAATTTTTATCTTCTTAAGGTATGGCTCTACCGCTTTATTTATGGGGATTTGACCAATAATCTTCTAATTTAATGCTATGAAATTTTGTGGTTGAATTCCAGATACATTGCATCACTATCAGAACTCAAATATTTTGACAAATACAGAAATGAATATATGCCTCACTCCACTAGGTTAAACTTGTGCAAGTTTGTGTAAATTTTCTGGTATGGTAGAGGGCAACAGGACAGGGGCTTCAGTCTTTTGCTAACCAATAACTGCAGGTCAGACTAACCAGAGCTTGCAATTTATCTGCTGAAGTTTATGGATTTCAGAATCTCATAAGGGTATGTTGGTGAAACAGGACTGGCCACTTTCCCCTCGTTTTATTCAACCTTTTGTTTTTATTTCATTTCTTGAAACTGCTCTTTTTGGTGATATAGAAGCCACTTAATGGCATAAGAAAGCTTGGATTACTGCTTTTCATAAGGTTTCGAAAAGGGGCTCCATCAGATTATTTTACCTCAGCCAGTAGGTAATGGAATCAAGTTTTGATGCAAGGCATTGAAAATTTATTTTGATTGCTCATTCCAAAGAAAATGATTGATTTTTCAGCCATATAATTCAGGTTTCATTCATGAGGAGGGTTCAATTCCAGCCTTACAAGAAGGCTTTAAAAAGAGGCAAAAAGTGCAGTGAGGCACGGGAATTGTAGAGATAGCTTGGGATGAAATTAATGCTTTCACGTGGGAAACGGGCATAGGAAGAAGGAAGAGGCGTTCGAGTCCCATTTTTCTAAACCTCTATGGAAGGTCTTATCATAATTCTTCTTTGCTCCTTTGTGCTGCCTCATGTAATTATATCTACTACAGTGGACTCCATAGATACAACTCACCCCATCAGAGATGGTGAGACCTTAGTTTCAGCTAGTGAAATTTTTGAACTAGGATTCTTTAGTCCAGGTGGTACCGGCAAGCGATACTTGGGAATATGGTACAAGAAATCTGTCAAGACTGTTGTATGGGTGGCCAACAGAGAAGTACCGCTCAATGATTCATCAGGCGTTGCAAAAGTTACCAATCAGGGAATTCTTGTCCTTCTGAGTGGTGAGGGCAAAACTATTTGGTCTTCCCACTCTTCAAGACCTGTGCGTAATCCAGTTGCACAGCTGCTGGATTCGGGTAACCTTGTTGTGAAAGATGAGTGGGACGAAAGCTTCATATGGCAGAGCTTTGATTATCCAGGTGATACACTGCTACCAGGCATGAAGATCGGAAAGGACTTTGTTACAGGCCTACATCGTTATCTATCATCGTGGGTGCATTATCGTTTGGTACAAGAGGATACTTGTGACAATTATGGATTATGTGGTGCAAATGGTTTCTGCAACAATAATAACTCCCCAGTTTGTACTTGCTTAAGTGGATTTGTGCCAAAAAACAGCGAAGAACGGGATAAGGACCCAGGGTCAGGTGGGTGCGTAAGAAAGACTCGGCTGAACTGTTCTGGAGATGGATTTCAGGAGATTTCCGGAGTAAAGTTTCCGGACTCAGGACAACCCCCAAGTAACAACAGTATGAACCTTGAGGAGTGCAACATCCAGTGCACAAAGAACTGCTCGTGCACAGCTTATGCTAATTTGGATATAAGAGATGGAGGAAGCGGATGCCTGCTCTGGTTCGGTGACCTGATTGATATTAAACACTCCACTGGTAGAGGACAATCAATTTATGTAAGGATGGCTGGCACAGAACTAGGTATGAAACTATCCTCCAACCTTAAAAGTTGTGGCCTGATACTCTGGTGTAAAGCTTCTGCATAAACTTTATACTCTTAGACAGATGTGGTAGCTGAAGTACTTGCAAAATTCTGCTTAACTTAGACATAAACCTAAAGAGAGGACAAAAATGCAAGAGCAGAAACTGTGAAACAGCTTAAGGTGTAATCTAAAGCAGTAATTTCTCATGTTAAATAGGAATGCTTCAACCACTCCAATAATTCTAATGGTTATTCCTGATTCCTAATGTATGCAAGATGTATAGATAATTATCTTTTAGTTCTAAAATTTTACTCAGTCTTGCATAACTTAACAGGTAAATCCGGATTTTGAGTTGGTATTCGTGCTGAAATAAAAGAGCTGACTTCAAATGTACCCACAAGTAATCAATCAGTAAGCATAATAATAGCAGATGGAAATTTCTTATTCTTCTCTTAAATGATGACTCTCATTTTTGTATAGATCAAACTCATAGCTCAAGCACAAATAAATCCTCTTCGAAGAAAAAGATGTGGATTGCAGTGATCTCTGCATTCGTTGTTGTGGTGGTCACTGTAGGCATAGCCCTGGTCCTTTTTCTTGGGAGGAAGAAAAGCCAGAAGAAAAAGGGTAATTCTTGCAGCAAAAATCACATTTTTGGATTGGTTGCTCATGGCATTTATATTCACAACACCTTGGGATTTTGCAGGCTCAATGCAAGGCCTTTCAGGAAGTAGTAATAAATATAAGGATCAGAAGGATGATTTTGAGTTGCCGTTATTCGACTTCGCGACAATTGCTCGTGCTACCAATAACTTTTCTCCTATGAATAAAATTGGAGAGGGTGGTTTTGGATCTGTCTACAAGGTAATAATAGATTATAATAGTTTCTTTGCAACCTGTTGATTGTTTGCTGACTCCAATGGTTCTACTTCTTTGCACTGACATCAGTAACCAAAAATTGCAGTTTTCATTTTGTTACTACAAAAAGATTCTCGAAGTAGGACTTTGAGCTCTCTATGTCAATCAATATTTAATCAGCAATATGATAGAAATTAAAGAAAAAAGATCAGATTTGAGAGAATGAACTTTTCGTGATATATATTTTCAGGGTATCTTGGAGGATGGACAAGAAATTGCTGTGAAGAGGCTGTCAAAGAGTTCTACGCAAGGAGACAATGAGTTTAAAAATGAAGTTGATCAAATTGCAAAAGTTCAGCATCGAAATTTAGTGAAGCTTCTAGGTTGTTGCATTGAAACAGATGAAAAGGGATTGATATATGAATTTATGCCTAACAAAAGCCTGGACTTCTTTATATTTGGTACGTCTTTCTCCAACCTTTGAAGATTACTCTAGCTAAAACACTTAAGTGCTTTCCACATGCAAAACCAGAAACTTATTACAGTATCAAGTGGCAATGGAGTAAAAGTCATCAGTCAATAATTCATAACTGTGTCGATTTGATTAGTCCTCCTTTTCTTTTTAAAGAAGAAAAATTGGGTTCAGATATCTATAAGCAATATAATGACCTCACTTTTGTGAAAATTTGATCAGATCAAGCTCAAAGCATGTCAATGGATTGGCCTATGCGCCACAACATCATCAATGGGATTGCACGTGGCCTCCTTTATCTTCATCAAGATTCCAGACAAAGAATTATACATAGAGATCTGAAGGCTGCTAATATTTTACTAGACAACGAAATGAATGCAAAAATTTCAGACTTTGGTTTGGCTAGAAGTTTTGGGGAGAAACAAACTGCAGCAAATACAAGCAGGGTGGTGGGAACATAGTAAGTAATAACTCAAAGATTGATTTAGTACAGTTTTGAATCTTCAGACCATGAATGCTTGATTTAAACTTGGAATGTTTACCTGCAGTGGATACATGTCTCCAGAGTATGCAATTGACGGGGTTTACTCGATAAAATCGGATGTCTTTAGTTTTGGCGTTTTGGTACTAGAGATAGCGAGTGGGAAAAGAAACAGAGGATTCTGTCATCCAGATCACCAGCTTAACCTTCTTGGCCATGTAAGTGTCACATTACAACTCTTCCTCATCTCTAAATGTTAATTCTACTATTAGTGAACTAACTTGAGTTGCATAGGCATGGAGGTTATTTAATGAAGGCAAATCCTTGGAACTGATTGCTGCACCGATTAGAGACACTCGGAACTCACATGAAATCATAAGATCAATTCATGTTGGTCTACTATGTGTGCAACAAAGTCCAGATGACAGGCCAAGCATGTCAAATGTTGTTCTGATGCTGAGTTCCAAAGACCCTTTGCCTCAGCCTAAACAACCAGGTTTCTTCCATGAGAGGGATCTGGTTGAATTTAGTTCCTCATCAAGCAGTCAAAAAAAATTTTTGACAAGTAATTTCACTATAACAGTATTAGATGCAAGATAAATGACAAGTTCATGTTAACATTCTACAAATGCTCAAGGCATACCTTACCACATCTCTTCTTTAAAAAGGTCCCCCCAAGTTCAAAATTTCCTTCCCCAACTATACTACCGAAGTTGGTTTTGATTGAAAAACATTTACTATCTGCAATTTTCCTTGTATGCATAGGCATTCATTTTTTCTTTTGGAAAATCAACCCTACACTATGTTAAGATTCAAAATATGAACTACTTTCTTAAAGAATAAATTTCATCTTAGATTCAATGATAGAAGTCTAGAACTTTGGCCAAAATGTCAAAAGTAGCAGAAAGAGATAAGTTCTCTAGAAGAATGCTTTCGTATTGTTGTTTTTGTGGATATGTGAAAAGGAAGAGAAAAAGATGTTGACAACTGGGCACAAGAAAAGTCTCACCTCATTAAAAAGGAAATTGAATGGAATGGATGGATATTTGTCTCCTAGCAATTCATTCCGTGCATCTTGGTGAAAATAGGGATGGCGGGTCCATATATATCTGATCTCACCATGGCTGTACACCATACATTTTCATAGGATTTCTACTTCTCCTTTTTCCTATATTGTAATTTCCAAAATATCCTTGAAGCCTCTCTAGTTTATAACTTGTCTGGCTCAAACTCAAGTACAAATCACCCAATAAATATGGGGTGCCTTTGAGCCAAAGCTCGGTAGGTAGATTTCAATTAAGGAGTATACAGATTTTTCCAGTCCTCTGCCACTTTGTCCAATGGTAGGACTGCTCATTGTTTAAACATTACTCAATGTTTGGTCGGTACCAAGAAATAAATTGGACCCTGTCTAAAACCTGTTGTCCTTTTTACTGTCCAAAACATATCTTTCATAAAGGCAAATAACCTATTTTTTTGGAGTCTGTCTAAAATACTAGGAGTTTGCCTCTTATTCTCTGTTTGTGTCTTTCTCAAGTCCATATATTATTATAGGTGTGAGCAATGTGTAAGCTAAAAATATTAATAACAGATATAAACTAGACAATTTGTGATTAGGATAATTACAAGTTCGACTCCCTTTGATTACTTTTTCGTGACAATACTTTTTGTTATGATAATTGCAACCATTTACATGTATGAAATTCATAAGTAATTAATGGGTAAGACCTTGTAAAAAGATTTTGCTGGCTTTATTTTTATGATGTTAGATTTGGGTGGGTGTTGTGCCATTTGTTATTAACTAGCCTGACCTTTTGCTGGCTTTATTTATGATGTTAGGTTTGGGTTGTTGTAATGCAAATCTTTTAATAACTATCCTGAACACCTTTATGGGAATTATCAACTTTAGCCCATTAGATCACATGATTTTTTCCTCGATAGGTTCATCACCATGCTGGTTTTAGATCTCTCAATATGTACTGATATCTTTCCTTACAATTTCTCATTGGAAATGAACTCGAGTTATATCAGTAAACTAAGGATTTGAGTGTCTACTACTGCAAATGGAAGTAGAATAGGTGGTTGGAGGAAATCATGTGGTGCTGGCCCGACCCAAGGGACTAGAATCAATGTAACATTCGAAGGGTCTTGGCTTCTGAGTTCTGCCTACGCAATTGACTTCTTTAGTTGAGACAAAATGTGACTGCCAATATAAAATGGGATATCTTTGCTTGCGAAGTAACTGTAGCAGTCAGTAAAACAAATGTGGAAGCAAGAAAAAATTGTTGACTATGTCAAGTAACATAGAAACATTTGTCCACTCATTTTGAACATTTTGGATTATCGTTGATTATCGTATCAGCTCTGCGATGTCATTGGCCCCACTTAATTATGGAGTGTTGTTTGATATGAGAGAGTTTGGACCATTTGCTTTCCCGGAAAGAATTGTCATGTAGTTCCTACTTCTCTGTTACAAGACTAGTGTATTCCGGTGATTGTCGTGAATTATGGTGCTGAAAACTTCCAACCATGGGGGTTGTAATTGGCATGGATAGCCTTTAGAAAAGTTGGTTTCATTCTCTCTGGAAAATATTGTAAGCGAAAGGAAGATCAGTTCAAGTCTTCAGTTTTTCATCCTTTTAATGGAAGGACTGGGGATACTTCTTGTTTGCTCCTTTTTGTTGTCTCATCTGACTATATCCGCTGCGGTGGACACCTTGAATACAACTCAATTAATGAGAGATGGCAACACGATAGTTTCAGCAGGTGGAAGGTTTGAGCTTGGATTCTTTAGTCCAGGTGCAAGCAGGAAGAAATACTTGGCAATATGGTACAAGCAAATACCTGTCAAGACTGCTGTATGGGTGGCCAACAGAGAACTGCCCCTCAACGATTCATCAGGTTTTCTGAAACTTACCAAGCAGGGAATTCTAGTCCTTCTGGATCGTAATAGGAGAACTGTTTGGTCTTCAAACTCATCTAGACCCGCTCGAAATCCAGTTGCACAGCTCTTGGATTCAGGAAACCTCATTGTGAGAGAGGAGAATGACAGCAATCCTGAAAACTTATTGTGGCAGAGCTTTGATTACCCATGTGATACGTTGCTACAAGGCATGAAACTTGGAAGAAACTTAATCACAGGCCTGGATCGTTACCTGTCATCCTGGAAGAGTCCTGACGATCCTTCTCACGGTAATTTTACATATCGGTTTGAGGTTGGTGGATTTCCAGAACTTATACTGAGAGAGGGTTCAGTTGTTCGATTCCGTCCTGGCCCTTGGAATGGTCTGCGGTTTAGTGGCACACCTGAACTAAGACCAAACAAATTTTTCACAGTTAGTGTTGTGATCAATGAGACGGAGGTATATGACACCTATGAGCTTCATAATAGCACAATTCTTTCAAGGATGGTGTTAAGTCAGAATGGACTTTGGGAGCGCCTCACTTGGACTGATAGAACCCAGAGTTGGGAAGTTTTTGTTATAGTACAAATGGATAACTGTGACAATTATGCACTGTGTGGTGCGTATGGTAGCTGCAATGCAAGTAACACCCCAGAGTGCAGTTGCTTGAAAGGATTTGTGCCGCAATTTCCCAAAAATTGGGACGCTAAAAATTGGTCAAATGGGTGTGCTAGAAAGACCCCATTGAACTGCTCCACTGATGGATTTCTAAAGTTCTCTGGCGTGAAGTTGCCAGATTCACGAAAATCCTGGTTTAACTACAGTATGACTCTTGAGGAATGCAAGAACCTCTGCACAAAAAACTGTTCATGTACAGCTTACTCAAATATCGATATAAGAGATGGAGGAAGTGGATGCTTGCTTTGGTTTGTGGACCTGGTTGACATTCAACAATTCACTGAAAATGGACAAGAAATATATATTAGGATGGCTGCATCAGAACTAGGTATGAAATTTTCAATTGTCCCTAAACTTTAACATGTCATTGTCTAACTCTTAATACATGGACTTTTTTCTTTTTTCTTTTTTATGGTGTTTCAAGATGGATGCATCAATTCTTTTAACAGTTGGGTCTGTTATCTGAAAAAACAAGAAACATTACAGGTATAGCTGTTGCCTTTATTAGCAAGATGGCATAAATATTTTTTTGAAAATTAAGAATCATTCATTCCAGAGAGGGAGTCCATAAACAAACGAAGGAGAGTAGAAGACTAATTGGTAGTCAGTCTTGACCCTCACTATACAAACTGGTAACAAAAAACACCAGTATCCCTTCCTTGTCCTGCAGAGACAGAGAAACCAACTCTTTCCCTATTTACAAGTGAACCCAACAAACCTGCGCTAACCCAATAAACCCAACATTCCATATGTTTTGATAGGACTCTGCTAGAGGTTTATGTTTTTAAGAGAATGACTAGATAAATTTGAATCAGTTCTAGTAAGTAGAACTCCCAAAGCAGAAGAGAGTAAACAGGAACTCAGAGCAGCAATTTGTCACAGGTGAAAGATCCAGTACTAAAAGTTCCCTAGAAGGCAGAAGCCTTTTCATGAACAGATGAGATACTAGTCAGTGTGACTGCATCATGGGCTTTTGCATTAGCAATATTTTCTGAATTATTATTTTAATCCCAGCTAATTAAATTATAACCATATTATATTTTCTGAATTATTATATTAATCCCAGCTAATTAAATTATAACCATATTAGTAGAAATTATATTTGCTATTCTTATAGTGAGTTCTAACTCAAAGATTTCTGCTAAAATTTGTTTGATGGCTAGATCAAATAGAGAGTATCAAATCCAAGGAGAAAGAAAGAGTCAGAGTTGCATTCGTCTGTGTGTTGACTGCAGCAGTGTTGATAGTTGGCCTATCCTTGGTGTTGTATCTTTGGAGGAAGCGATACCATGAGAAACCTGGTACATCATATCCCTCACATAATAAGATTTTCATTCTTTTTGTCTCTGTTATTGTTCGTTATACTGCTGTGGAAAATTTTCATGCTGAAAGTGGTGTTCCTGTTACTGCCTATCTAGATACCTGATGGCATAGGAATTCGTAGACATTTCTTTTGTTTAACTACAGCATGAAGGAAACGAGTTAGATTGTTTAAGCTCATTGTAATTGTTAGAACTCTTTGTTCTAGGAGGATTAAGATTATTTCATGTTGGAGGTGACAAGTCCTCCTTTTGGAAAATGATAACATAATAAAACTTGATAACAGGTTCTAAACATGAAACTTATTTGATACTTGACCTTCCTGGGCTATTAATTTGTAAATTCTTGCTGATAAACCTGACCTTATCAACCTCACTGCTTTTGTCTTTTTACATTTACTCCTACTCCTACTGCTACTAATTTGCAGGATTGCTGACATATGTCCCTGAAAGCAGCTCCAATGTTAAAAATCAGAATGAAGATTTAGAGTTACCCTCATTTGACTTAGCCGCAATTGTTTTTGCAACCGATAACTTTTCAATGAAGAATAAACTGGGAGAAGGCGGTTTTGGAGCTGTCTATAAGGTAACAGTCTAGTAAACCAGCATGCAGTGTCATCTATTTGGAATTGGCATAATAATCTTCCAAAGTATAATTTTACTAATAGTACTTATCATTCTGTGAATTTTAATCAACCATATTCTAGAAAAATAAAAAACTTCTGACCTCTAAATTATTCTACAAAAAAGGAATGAGTTTATACCTCTGCTTTTTCTTTTGTTGTCCCCTGGAAAAAGGAGGGGGGAGGGGGTTGAGGGTGTCAATTATGCAAAGAGAAGGGCTGCTGTGCATATGAAAGAGTATCATTCAAGTGAGATATCTGGCTTACTAGAATAAACATTTGGTTATACACTTTTCAGGGGATCTTGAAGGATGGACTAGAAATTGCGGTAAAGAGGCTATCTAAGAGTTCTGGACAAGGACTTGATGAGTTCAAAAATGAAGTCATACATATTGCAAAACTTAAGCATCGAAATTTAGTGGAGCTTTTAGGATGCTGCATACAGGGGGATGAAAAGATGTTGATCTATGAATTTATGCCTAACAAAAGCCTGGACTTCTTAATTTTTGGTATGTTTTTCTCCAACTTGGGAATTTAGTTCAAGTGCTATAATTGAGTGCTTCAGTTGTCTAATCATGACTACCATCTAGTTCCTTTTACCCTCGAAGAGTTACATTCAGAGATCTATTAGGGAAAACGAGGCTGACTTGTGTGAAAAACTGAACAGATGAAACTCAAAGCATGTCACTTGATTGGCCTATGCGCTACAACATTATCAATGGGATTGCTCGTGGCCTCCTTTATCTCCATCAAGATTCAAGACAAAGAATAATACATAGAGATTTGAAAGCTGCTAATGTTCTGCTAGACAGTGAAATGAACCCCAAAATTTCAGACTTTGGCCTGGCTAGAAGTTTTGGAGATAAGGAAACTGAGGCAAATACAAGGAAAGTGGTGGGAACATAGTAAGTAAAAACCTGAAATAAATGATATAGCTTATATTTGGAGATGATATTTGTCTCAATGTTTCATGTATACTTGATTTAACAATCAAGATTATCTGCAGTGGATACATGGCACCCGAGTATGCAATTGATGGTCTCTACTCCATTAAGTCTGATGTCTTTAGCTTTGGTGTATTGGTGCTAGAGATAGTGAATGGGAATCGTAACAGAGGATTCTGTCATCCAGATCACCAGCTTAACCTTCTTGGGCATGTAAGTCTGATTATGATCTTATTAACTCTTACTTTTAAAATTAAATCTACTCTTATTTAGCTGTTGTTTGTTCCATAGGCATGGAGATTGTTTGCTGAAGGAAAATCATTTGAATTGGTTGCATCAGCAATTAGGGACACCGGCAATGCTTCTGAAGTGTTAAGATCAATTCATGTAGGCCTGTTATGTGTGCAACATAGTCCAGAAGATAGGCCAAACATGTCTAATGTGGTTATGATGTTAGGAAGTCAAGGACCTTTGCCCCAGCCTAGACAACCAGGTTTCTTCAATGAAAGGGATCTGGTTGATCAATCAAGTTCTTCATCAGCCAGCCAGAAACTTTTATCATCTAATGATTTCACCATTGGGATGTCAGAAGCAAGATAAATAAATTTTCAGGTTAATTTTGCCTGCCTAGTGAACTCTTAGAAGTTAGAATTCATTGCTGTGTAACTGAAGTATATTCAATGTCTTTGAAGCCTGTTAGTTTATCCTAATGTGTTTTTTCATGCCTAGATTGTTTCTCGTATCTCTTTTTTACAGTTACTTTTCTTGACTAAGTTAGGCATTACAAATCCAAAAAAAAATCTCTTCTTGATGTTCTTGAACGCTAACAGATAGAGTCCAAATGTAACTTTCACTACTCAATAGGATTATTTGCCATTATATCTGTTTTTCCTTCTATTATTCAAGAATATAAGTCGCAAGAAACTTTTCGAAAATGGACTCTTCCAGATAATCGAAGTTCATAAGAAAAATCATGTACATCTGTCATAATTCTTCAATCCGAATCTCTTATATGATACCCATTGACAGATTTCACCCAAGTATTGCATGCATACTGTCAAATTAGCATCAAAAGAGAATTATTATACCAAATGCTAAGGATTCAAACTTCTACTTTCTTTAAGAACAAGTTATTATCAAGACAAACTACGGTTGTTCAACCTAACAATTTCTATATTCAAATTGAGTGAAGCTGGTTGCATGAAGTATCCCTTGTGAAAAGTTCAGTAGAAGAATGCCTGAGTTTGGTCTTCAGAGAATGTGAAACGAAAGAGAAAACTATTCAGAAAGTTGGACCACAAGAAATGTCTTACCGCATGGAAAGGAAACTTGATTGTGATGAATGGATGGATACATGCCTACATATACAGACAAATGCCAATTTTATCTTTATTGGATCTGTCCGAAATTCACTAAAAGGAACATTTTTTCAATGTCATCTAATTCTAGGAGCTCATATATTTGTCTCTATTTGACGTCGGGGTATTGTAAAAGACATTTGGGCCCTATGAAAGATACCAATTGTGGCGAGGTTAGAAATCTAACTAAGATGAATCACTAATCTTAGCAAAGTTGAAAACTTCACTAAAGTGAAAAATAGTGAAAATCCCACTTTGGTTGATTAGATCAAAGATACTAAAAACATCTTACATTTAAAAAAAAACCTAGAAAAAATAAATATTCCTACTTAATAAAATATTTTTTATTAATTCTTAACTTCAAAGTCTTATAACTAAGTCTAAGCGTCCTATTTATAGTATTATAGGCTCACATCCTAATAAAACTTTACTTCAAATTATCCAATACAACTAGAATAGTTAACAAAAGATTTAAATAAAATATAACAAAACTAACCTAATAATAATCTTTAAAAGTAATAAAATCCTAACAAAAAGAAGAAAAAAATCCTAATATAAATAGAATAAAGAAAATAAAATCGTAAATCAACTAAAATTAGAAAATGAAATAGAATTGTAGATGCTCTTGCGTCATTCTCCTTGGGTCAGAAAAAGACTCGACTCCGATGAGTAGACTTTGACATACTCCTTGTAGATGTTTGGATCCACATACTATCATGGTCCACACCAACCATTCGAATAATTCATCCAGTTTTTTAAGGTTGTTTTCCATTCATCTTCATGTCGTATTCGAATTTGGTGATAACCACTATGCAGATCGATCTTAGAGCAGATAACAACACCATGCAATTGATCCACCAAATCATTAAGTCTAAGAATGGGAAAACAATACAAGCCTTTCTCCAAAAGTTGTTTGACCTGATGTTGTAACTTTTTATGCTTTAGCGGACTCATGCGATAAGTAAGCTTATTTGGAATAACAGAATTAGGGATGAAATCGATGGCATGCTAAATATCTCGCATTGGTGGCGGTCCATGGTGTATCTTATTAGGTACAACATCACAAAACTCCTTAATTATGGGTTGGACATCTTTAGATAAGGGTGAAGATACTTCATTCTCCTCACAAACTAATAAGAGGCTTGATTCACGATAAGCTTTGTTTAAGCCAGACATAGTGATGAGTGCTTTATCTTCCTCTTGTCTCTTTCATCGGTTTTTTTACTTTAATGGAGTTAACATAATTTTTACTCCATCCTTGATGAAGGAATAGGTATTCTTGTATCCATCATGGTGAGTTTGACAATCATATTGCCATGGGCCTCCCAGCAACAGGTAACATGCGTTCATTGGGATAACATCACATCAAATTTCATCTTGATACTTATTTTTAATAAAGAATTGAACACAACAACGCTTCGTTACATTAATTTCGTTTCCTTTTCTCAGTCATTGTAGCTTGTAAGGGTGAAGATGTACTTCAGTTGGAATTTCAACTTTTCCATCATGTAGTTGGTAACAACATGCTCACAACTTCCACTATCAATAATGACAACATTGCAAACCTTCCTTTAGGATGTGCATCTTGTATAGAATATGTTGTGACGAAGCCAACTTTCTTCAGTCATCATAGCAGTGTTGTGATTATGACGAATAACAAGATTTTCTCCATTGTCAGCAAAAACTTCTTCAATCTCTTCATTGTTGAATATTTCTAGGTCATCATCTACTTCTTCCATGCTAGGTTCTTCCATAACTTTTTCTTTTACTAAATAGATAATTCCTCGATTTGGACAATTAGAAGCAAGATGCCCAAATCCTTGGCATTTGAAGCACTTCTTGTTGACATTAGAAGCATGAGTAGAAGTAATTTTTTATCATTATTGTTTGCAGTTTTGGAAGAGTTTACCTTCGGAGGTAGAATAGTTGCCAAACATTATCTCCCACGATTTGAGGTGGAATCTTTTTGTCTAAATGAACTCACTAAGCTTTTCCATGATCATTGTTTCTCAACCTTTAATGTTAATCTGATGATATCATATAAGTTCCACTATGGTTGTAGTTGAACAATATCTGTAATTTCAACATTGAGATCCCCAAGATAATGAGCTAGAGTTTGCTCTTCAAGTTCATGGACATCACACTTCATGTGAAGTCATTCGAACTCCATTGTATATTCTTCCACCGACATTATTTTTGGCCTCAAGTTATGAAAATTTGATAAAAATTTCTTGTCGATAATGCTTAGGAAGGAACTTACGTTTAAGTTCTCAACACATCTTATCTATGTTTTGATCTGGTTGAGACCTTCTTTTTCTCATTGTCGTTTGAGATTTTTCCACCAAATAAAGACATGCTTCTTCAATTCAATTGCAACAAGCTTTGCACGTTTTCATCGAGAATATCTTTGAGCTTAAAAACTCTTTCCACTTTGCAAAACCAGTCAAGAAAGTCATCAGGATGAAGTCTTCCTTCAAACTCAAGAATGTCGACTTTGATTCCTGAATCTCTAGAAGAAGCAATTCTCAGTCGCCGTATAGATATTTTTTCATTAAAAGACAAATTTTGATGGAAGGGTTGGTTTCATCCTCTTCATCATTAGAGTTGCTGTTGTTGATTTGAGCAGCGTCACGTCTTGTGAGTTGCTCTTGTAATTCTTGAATTTGGCGTCTTAGTTCTTGAATATCGATATTGTGATCATCTCTTTGATGATTTTAATATCTTAGCAGTATTTTATTGTATGGTGATGACGATGTGGTGATATAGAAAAAAGATGATATAACTATAAAGTAATAAAAGAAATAGAATTACCCGAACAAGGAGCGTTAAAACCCAACAATGGACCTGAACTACGTAGTGAACAATGATCCTCCCACTCTGTTACTAAACTAACGTCGGGACGTTGTAAAGACATTTGGGCGTTACGAAAGACACCAATCGTGGCGAAGTTAGAAACCTCACTAAGGTGAATCACCAATCTTGACTAGGTTGAAAACTTCACTAAGGTAAAAAATAGCCAAAATCCTACTTTGATTGACTAGGCCAAAAGTACTAAAAACTTCTTATCTTTTTTAGAAGAGTCTCGAAAAAATAAACACTCCTACTTAAGAAAAGATTCTTTATTAATTCTTAACTTCAAAGTCTCGTAACTAAGTCGAAGGTTTCTATTTATAATATTATAGGCCTACATCCTAATAAAACTCTACTTCAAGTTGTTTAATACAACTAGAGTAGTTAACGAAAGATTTAAATAAAATACAACATAACTAGCTTAATAATAATCGTTAAAAGTTATAAACTCCTAATAAAAAGAAAAAAAGAATCCTAATCTAAATAGAATAAAGAGAATAGAATTCTAAATTAACTAAAATTAAAAAAATTAAATAGAATCGTAGATACTCTTGAGTAAGTGTTTGTGTCCCACTCAATTTAAGATATTTTCATAGTGACAGCACTTAAAAGCATACAAAAACATTAGTACATGATAGGAACTAGACAATCCGACAATCACAGCGCCTTCTATGCCTTTCTTTACGATGTTAGGTTGGGGTAGTTGTGGTACCACACAGTATTATTAACTACCTTAATCCTTGCGGAATAATTATCAACTTTGGCTCCTTAGGTCTCTCCACAAAGTTTTACAAGCTTTGATATGGAGATTGAGATTTGACAGTTAACAACTTCAGTCAGGAGCTAACTTTGAATTTTACTGTCAATAAACTGAACTTGGGAGTGCCTGTTCAGTGCAAGTGGAAGAAATGGTCAGCTGAATAATCCCAAATATTATCATTGTTGAGGTAGAATAGGGTAGGGTTGTTGGAAGATACCAATCAGTAGAATCAAGGGAAACTAGGCAGATATCTTTGACTTCTGAGTCTGCCTAAGTAAAAATGTAAATCAAAATTTGATTGAATACCCAGATAACTTTTATAAATGGAAAATCCTCCCTTGGAAAATAACAGGAGCAATTAGCCACTCGATCAAATGGAGAAGCAAGACCGAGCTATAGACTATGTCTAGTGGCATAAAGGAACTTGTCCACAGTCATTCTTCAACTTTTTTTATTCATTAATTATTGAATCAGCTATGTGATGTCACTGCCACTACTTAATCATGGAGTATTGATAATATTAAGGAAGTTTTAACCATTGCTTACATTCTATGTTGTTAGCCTGGGGGTTTCCTACTCTCTGGTACGGATTAGAATATTCTTCTGAAGATGGTTAAACATTCAATAACCTTACAAGAAAATGACAACAGGGATGTCATTTACACAGATACTCAATGGAAAAGATGATAAAAGAAAGGAAGATGCCATCAAGTCATTTAGAGTTTCATCCAATCAATGGAAGGCCTTGCGGTACTTCTTCTTTGTTCCTTTATGTTGTCTAATTTATCTGTATCCATTGCAGAGGGCACGTTGAATACAACTCAGTTAATTAGAGATGGAGAAACGATAGTTTCAGTAGGTGGAAAATTTGAGCTGGGTTTCTTTAGCCCAGGTTCCAGCACCCATCGATACTTGGGAATATGGTACAGGAATATACCAGTCCAGACGGTTGTATGGGTGGCCAATAGAGAAGTGCCCCTCAAGGATTTGTCAGGTGTTCTAAAACTTACCGACCAGGGGATTCTAGTCCTTCTAAATTTTGATAGGAGCACTGTTTGGTCTTCCAACTCATCCAGACCTGCTCGTAGTCCAGTTGCACAGCTCTTGAATTCAGGAAACCTCATTGTCAAAGAGAAGAATGAAAATAATCCTGAAAGCTACTTGTGGCAGAGCTTTGATTATCCATGTGATACATTTCTACAAGGAATGAAGCTCGGAAGGAACTTAATCACAGGCCTGGACCGTTACCTGTCATCCTGGAAGAGTCCTAACGATCCTTCTAATGGTAATTTTACTTATAGGTATGAGGTTGGTGGGTTTCCAGAGTTTGTACTGAGAGAGGGTTCAGTTGTGCGATTCCGTCCTGGTCCCTGGAATGGTTTGCGGTTTAGTGGCACACCTGAACTAAAACCAAATTCTTTATTTACATTTGGAGTTGTGTTCAATGAGAAGGAGGTATATTTCAGCTACAAGCTTCGTAATGACTCAATTCTTTCGAGGTTGGTGTTAACTCAGGATGGATTTTGGCAGCGCAAGAATTGGATTGAGAGAACACAAGCTTGGGAAGTTTATGTTACAGTACAAATGGATATCTGTGACAATTACGCACTGTGTGGTGCTTATGGTAGCTGCAACAAAAGTAACTCCCCAGAATGCAGTTGCTTGAAAGGATTTGAGCCAAAACTTCCAGAAAAGTGGGACACTAAAATTTGGTTAAATGGGTGTGTTCGAAAGACTCCATTAAACTGCTCTAGCGATGAATTTATAAAGTACTCTGGGGTAAAGTTGCCAGATTCGCGACAATCCTGGTTTAACTACAGTATGAATCTTGAGGAGTGCAAGAACATCTGTAAAAGGAACTGTTCGTGTACAGCTTATGCAAATTTGGATATAAGGAGAGGAGGAAGTGGATGCTTGCTTTGGTTTGTTGACCTGGTTGACATTAGAGAGTTCACTGAAAATGGACAAGAAATTTATATAAGAGTGGCTGCATCAGAACTAGGTACGAAATCAATCATCCTGTCAAAAAAACATAATGCATAAATTCTTTTAACGTTATAGATCTAACCATTGTTTGTTGGCATGATAGCAAAGATTTTCTTAATATATAGCTTTTGGTGGAACCTTGCTAGAGCTTATGTTTTAAAGAGATCCATTAGCTAAATTTGAATCAACTCTAATTATTTAGTATTTAAGTACCAAGCAGAAGAGACAACAGGAATTTAATAGGAGAAGTCACAATATGAAAGATTTAGCTTTTATCTGAACAAACTGACCTGAGTTGTTCAGTTTTGATCTAGCCAGTTAATCTATAATGATCATAGTGATATATTTCATTTGCATTTTTCGTAATTATCATTTAATTCCTAGATTTCTGCTATGATTTGTTTGATGACTAGACCAAACTGAGAGTTTCAAGTCAAATGAGAAGGGAAAAATGAGGACTGCAGTCATCTCTATGGTGCCTATAGCAGCGCTGATCCTTGGCCTAGCCTTGATCTTGTATCTTTGGAGAAAGGCACGCGTCAAGAAACCTGGTATGCCATATCTCTCACATATCTAAGACTCTTCTTTTCTTTTGTATTCTATTATAGTGTTGTGGAAAGTCTTTCTGTTGAAAGTTGTGTTCCTGTTATCACCATTGAGGGGAAAATGCTGCTACATCTAGATATGTTATAGCATGTGAATTAACAGATGTTTTACAATCAAGAGGGAAATAGCTTTATGATTAAATGATCTCAACTATTTTTGTTTATGGAGAAGCAAGTTTTATTTATTATGTTTGTGGAAACAGAAGCCTTGTGTTGAGTTTGATACCTCTATTGTATCCCCTACTCTAACAGGCCTGGAAACTATTTGATAAAAGACCTTCCAGGACTATTCATTTGTGAATTCTTACTGACAAATGTGATTTTGAGTTTTGACCACCACACTGCTTGTGTTGTTTTAAATTTACTACCACCGCTACTTTGCAGGATTGTTGGCATCTGTCCCTGAAAGCAGTTCTAATGGTAAAACTCATAAGGAAGACCTAGAGTTACCATTATTTGACTTAGCCACAATTTCTTGTGCAACCAATAACTTTTCAACAACAAATAAACTGGGAGAAGGTGGCTTTGGACCTGTCTATAAGGTAACAATCTGGTAAATTGCCAGCACCATGTTAATTTTTGCAATTCTATGACTCCACCTTTTAGCTTTGACATATAGAAAAATTCAAACTTCTAAATTATCTAGAAAAATGAAGAGTTTTGCCTCTCTTTTTCCCCTTTTTTTTCTTGGGGGGCTGGTGGTGGAAGGTGGTTTAGTTATGCAAACAGAAGAGCAATTGTTGGCTTGACAGATAAAACCAAGCAGATTATCAGATTTACAAGAACGTACATGTTGCTATATGCCTTTTTCAGGGGATCATGAAGGATGGACAAGAAATTGCTGTAAAGAGGCTATCAAAAAGTTCTAGACAAGGACTTGATGAATTCAAAAACGAAGTCATACACATTGCAAAACTTCAGCACCGGAATTTGGTGAAGCTTTTAGGGTGCTGCATTCAAGGAGATGAAAAGATGCTGATCTATGAATTTATGCCTAACAAAAGCCTGGACTTCTTCATTTTTGGTATGCCTTTCTCCAGCATGGGAAATGTAGTTCAATTACTGTCCTTGAGTGCTTTTGCCTTCCAAAGGTTTTACATTTAATCTAAAAGCTCAACAGATCAATGAAATGGCTTTAATTTGTGCAAAAAAACTCAACAGATCAATCTAAAAGCATGTCACTTGATTGGCATATGCGTTACCACATTATCAATGGAATTGCTCGGGGGCTCCTTTATCTCCATCAAGATTCAAGACAGAGAATAATACATCGAGATCTGAAAGCTAGTAATATTTTATTAGACAATGAAATGAATCCAAAAATTTCCGACTTTGGACTGGCTAGAAGTTTTGGAGAAAAGGAAACTGCAGCAAATACGAAGAAAGTGGTGGGAACATAGTAAGTAATAACCTGAAAAATGATATAATAGATATATTTGATGATAATTTTCATGCCATTGTAGCATGCATATATGATACGACATTTTCCATTATCTGCAGTGGTTACATGGCTCCTGAGTATGCAATTGATGGGCTCTACTCCATTAAATCTGATGTGTTTAGCTTTGGTGTGTTGGTACTAGAGATAGTGAGTGGGAAGAGAAACAGAGGATTCTGTCATCCAGATCACCAGCTTAATCTTCTTGGACATGTAAGTGAAATTCATATCTTCTTCAACAGTCAATGTTGTACTTAACTTTCAGTACTATTAAAGTGGTGTTTGTTGCTAGGCATGGAGACTATATTCTGTAGGAGATTCCTTCGAGTTGATAGCATCACCAATTAAGGAAACCTGCAATCTTTCTGAAGTGTTAAGATCGATTGATGTAGGCCTGTTATGTGTGCAACAAAGTCCAAAAGACAGACCAAGCATGTGTAATGTGGTTCAGATGTTGGGTAGCCAAGGCCCCTTGCCTCAGCCTAAACAACCAGGTTTTTTCACTGAAAGGGATCTAGTTGAATCTAGTTCTCCATCAACTAAGCACAAACTGTTTTCATCTAATGATTTCACAATCACACAATTAGAGGCAAGATAATATCATTTCGTGCTGATTTTGTGTCATAATGCAAAGTGAACTCTTAGAATTGACTGTGTTGTTGAAGTATATTTACTGTCTCTGAGGTGTCTAAATTTTGTTCTGTTCAAGTTTTCATGTTCAAATTTTTGCTTGCATTCCCTTTTGACAGTTGCTTTAGCTGATTAAGGTTTCTTATTATAGTTCCAAAAAATTACTATTATATATTGATGTTGTTGAATACCTATGGAAAGTGTACATTTCTATTATTGAATCTTTCAATAAGATATCTGCACTTTATAGTTATTTCCTCTTCTCCTATTCAAGAATCACAGTCATAAAAGCTGATTGGCACAAACAGGTTAATTTGGTTCCAGCATTTCTGTCATTACTTGGATGGCTCTTCTGGTGTTACAGTTTGTTTGGACTGAACAGGTGGGATTGTTTAATCTGACAAGGTCTTGGAGTCTCTTTATCAGCTAGGGACTTGGATTTTGAGTTCTTTTTTGACGAAAAAGTCATTAAAGGTTGCATAAATGATCATCAAAGTAACAAAGTTGCATGGTCCATATGCATTTCTAGTTTATTCTGAATAAAGGGAGCAACAGAGGAAGTACGCAAAAATCCACAGCAAAAATTCTGTCAACTTAATATGTTCTTTATCAACCAGCTTCCAATAAGATTAAAATTTTGTCTTATTTTCCTAGTACAATTGAACTCTTAGTTTGTTTCTTAAGTTCTTTTAATATTTCAATAGTTCAACTGACTATGGTATCTGCAGCCACATTTTATCTTCAGATGAATTTGGTTTTGAACATTGAGGTAGAACGAAATTAAAGGATTGGACTCCTTAGTCCATTGACAAAGGACTTAAATCTGATATCAAGTAAGAGGTAGAAGGATAACAAATTTTGCAGAAGGGTCTTTTCAGTAGGGCCGTTTAAGACAAGGAGCTCGGTCTTTGCCTTTGTTTGTTTCCCATTCAATTCTTGACCTTCCTCTAGTGATAGCTTAATTTGTGACTGTCTATTAGTGCAAATGGAAGAAATGGTCAGCTGAATTGATGCTTTCTTTGATATATATGAATAGATTCCTTCATCGGAAGTGAAGTAAAGTTGGGGTAGGTCCCCAACCAAGCAACAAAGTCCATGTAACATTGGCAGGATACTGACTTCTGAGATCCGGCTACAGAAGAACTTCTTGAATCCATCAACACGTGATTGACTGGAAAGTCATGTTGCTCCAACCCTTTCGTTTTCTTCAAAATACACGTTTCATACATATATTTCGCGAATATGAATATGCAGGTTCGACTGTTCAAATTTATGACAAAAACTTAGAATAAAAGAAAATGCAATTGCATCGGACATATTTTCGTATTCCACACTCACCCCTGAATTCGAGTTACGTAGCTTAAAACACAAGTTGCAAGTGAAAGATCCAGCCCTGGCTTGAAAAAAAACAGTAGCATTAGTAATTAGTTAAAATGCAGAAGCAGGACTGAAGTATTGACTACGTCTTGCCCTCATTTTCAAATTTTTGTATTCGTTAATTATTATGGGGTGTTGGAATAGTAATGATCTAGGAAAATTTGAATAATCAGTTATGCCTTTGGAGCTCAACAGAAAGACTCTTGACCTAAGAAAATGGATAATACAAAGAGACATGCAATCAATATCAAAAGAAGTACAAAATTTTATATAAAAGAATGATCCTAAAACTGAAACTTACTATAAAAGAATAAAGGATTTCATTTACATAGAAAGCTTCAATTGACGAACCTGTTTCATTCTCACAGCAAAAGATCAAAACATGCCTTCAAATCTGCGGTGTTTCATCCTATCAATGGAGGGCGCTGCCGTAGTACTTGTTTGTTCCTTTCTGTTGTTTACTCTATCTACATCCACTCCCGTGGACATCTTGAATGCAACACAGTTGATTAGAGACGGGGAGACGATCGTTTCGGAAGGTGGACGATATGAACTAGGATTCTTTAGCCCAGGCGTTAGCAGGAGAAGATACTTGGCAATATGGTACAAGCAAATACCTGTCCAGACCGTTGTGTGGGTGGCCAACAGAGAACTTCCCATCAACGATACATCAGGAGTTCTAAAAGTTACCAACCAGGGGATTCTAGTCCTTCAAAACCATGATGGTAACTTGATTTGGTCTTCCACCTCATCCAGACCTGCTCGTCGTCCAGTTGCAGAGCTACTGAATTCAGGGAATCTTGTTGTGAAAGAGGAGAATGAAAATAATCCTGAAAACTTCTTGTGGCAAAGCTTTGATTATCCTGGTAATACGTTCCTACCAGGCATGAAGCTCGGAAGGGACTTAATAACCGGACTGAATCGTCACCTGTTATCCTGGAAGAGTCCCGATGATCCTTCTCATGGCAATTTTACATATGGGGCTGAGGTTGGTGGATTTCCAGAGTTTATTTTGAGAGAAGGTTCAATTGTTCGATATCGTAATGGTCCTTGGAATGGTTTGCGGTTTAGTGGCACACCTGAACTAAAACCAAATCCTATATATACATTTGGAGTTGTGTTTAATAAGAGGGAGGTATATTACGGCTACAAACTTCGTAATATCTCAATTCCTTCAAGGATGGTGTTAACTCAGAATGGACTTTGGCAGCGCCTGAATTGGATCGATAGAACAAAAGCTTGGGAAGTTTATGTTACGGTACAAATGGATGGCTGTGATAATTATGCACTGTGTGGTGCATATGGTAGCTGCAACATAAGTAACTCCATCAAATGCAGTTGCTTGAAAGGATTTGTGCCAAAAGTTCCAGACGAATGGGAAACTTTGCATTGGTCAAATGGATGTATTAGAAAGACCCCATTAAACTGCTCTAGTGATGGGTTTGTGAAGTGCTCTGGGGTAAAGTTGCCAGATTCGCGAAAATCCTGGTTTAACTACAGTATAAACCTTGAGGAGTGCAAGAATCTTTGCACAAAAAACTGCTCCTGTACTGCTTATGCAAATTTGGATGTTAGAAGAGGAGGAAGTGGATGCTTGCTTTGGT
The DNA here is from genome assembly GCF_000208745.1 of Theobroma cacao. NCBI lineage: Eukaryota > Viridiplantae > Streptophyta > Magnoliopsida > Malvales > Malvaceae > Theobroma > Theobroma cacao. Next base: position 3,662,730 of record NC_030856.1, read on the forward strand.
TTGTTGACCTGGTTGACATTAGAGAGTTCACTGAAAATGGGGAAGAAATTTATATAAGGATGGCTGCATCAGAACTAGGTACGAAAATTTTTCAGTTAAACTTTAACATGCCAAAATCTAATAAAGTGTTATGGTCTACTATGGAAACCTTTTCTTTTCCTTTCAGAAAAGATGAAAAAAATTGTCTTTCAACAGTAGAAAATTTTTCTAATTTCAGTTCTAATTCCTTTATATTGGACTTCTGACACTAGAAATATTTTCTGCTACATTAACGAGCTAAGGAGTTTAGACTAGACCACTTTAATATCTTACAACGTTTAAAGTTTAACATTGTTTTATCCGAATTAGCATGTAATTGCACCAACTACCCTGAGTTGTGAGTTGTGACCAAACTAACCAATTTATAAGCATTATAGGAAAATGTTTAGTTCTACTTTTCTATGATGGCTGTTAAGTCTTGCTTTCTGATATTGTTTTCTTCATGACTAGGTCAATCTGAGAGGATTAATGCAAATGGGAAGGAAGGAATGAGGATTGCAGTCATATCTGTCTTGTCTGCAGCCATATTGATCCTTGGTCTGGCCCTGCTCTTGTATATTTGGAGGAAGACATCCCATATGAAGCCTGGTACACCAAATCTGACACATTATAACACTCTTTCTCCCTTTCTTTTTCTAATTTCATTTTTTTGGCAGTTGTGAAAGTTTCTCCCTTGGAAATGGTCTTCCTATTATCACTGTTATCTTTTGACTTGAGACAATGAACTAGGCAAATAGCCATATATGATTAACTGAACTACATTATTACTTAAGAAGAAAACGAGTTTTATTCTTTAAGTTCATGGAAACTTTGAGATCTTTTTCTAGGAAGACCAAGATTAGTTATCTCATGTTGAAGTCATAAATTTCACAATCCAATCCCGGAAAGAGGTCCTCCACTTGGGAACTAATAACGAAACAGAACCTGATAACAGGGTACTAAACAAGAGACAAGTTGTACCTGAGAGATTCTACTTGAATTGAGCAAGAATCCATTGCATAGATTATATATAGTGCATAGATAGTGCATTACTTTAATCACAATGCTCTCTCACTAGAGGAAATGTAGTGAATGATACTGACAATAGTGGTTGACTGACATGACAAACTTGCTTCCCGGGCTATTATTTGTGAATTCTTACTCAGAAACCTGACTTTATGCAAACACATTGCTCGTTCTGTGTCGTTAAATTTTACTCCAGCTGATACTTCGCAGGATCACTGACCGTCGTCAGAGAAAGCAATTCTAATATAAAAAATCATATGGAAGATCTAGAGTTTCCATCATTCAACTTTGCCAGAATTGCTTGTGCAACTGATAACTTTTCAACAAATAATAAACTGGGCGAAGGTGGTTTTGGATCTGTCTATAAGGTAACAATCTAGTAAACTACCATGCAACTTACTGATTTGGCCTACTCAATGATATCACCTCTTTGCAACATGCTGATTTTGTGTATAAATATTACAAATGATCGTCAAGCAAATTATCAGTTTTACAAGAATGAACATTTGGTTATACACTTTTCAGGGTATCTTGGAGGATGGACAAGAAATTGCTGTGAAGAGGCTATCAAAAGCTTCTAGACAAGGACTAGATGAGTTCAAAAATGAAGTCATACACATTGCAAAACTTAAGCACCGGAATTTAGTGAATCTTCTAGGATGCTGCATTGAAGAGGATGAAAAATTACTGATCTATGAGTTTATGACTAACAAAAGCCTTGACTTCTTTATTTTTGGTATGTGTTTCTCCAACCTGAAAATTTAGTTATATTGGTATACTTGAGTGCTTCCATCATCTAATCACACTACCATCTAGTTTCCTTTACTCCCGGAAGAATTACATTCAGAGATCTATTAGGGATGACAAGCCTGACTTGTCTGAAAAACTGAACAGATGAAACTCAAAGGATGCCATTAGATTGGTCTATGCGGTACAACATTATCAATGGGATTGCTCGGGGGCTCCTTTATCTCCATCAAGATTCAAGACAAAGAAGAATACATAGAGATTTGAAAGCTGGTAATGTTCTACTAGACAATGAAATGAACCCCAAAATTTCAGACTTTGGCCTGGCTAGAAGTTTTGGAGAAAAAGAAACTGAGGCAAATACAAAGAAAGTGGTGGGAACATAGTAAGTAAAAACCTGAAAAAATTATTCAACACATATTTGGAGATGGTCTTCATTTTCAATGTTTCATGTATGTTTTGACATAACACTCATGATTATCTGCAGTGGTTACATGGCCCCTGAGTATGCAATTGATGGTCTCTACTCCACTAAGTCTGATGTCTTTAGCTTTGGGGTATTGGTGCTAGAGATAGTGAGTGGGAAGCGTAACAGAGGATTCTGTCATTCAGATCACCAGCTTAATCTTCTTGGGCATGTAAGTCTGATTATGATATTAACTCTGAACGTGAAACGTAGATATACTGTTGGAACAACAGGAGAAACTTAAAGATTTACCATTATTTAATTGGTGTTTGTTGAACAGGCTTGGAGACTATTTGGTGAAGGAAAATCCTTGGAGTTGATTGCATCACCAATTAGGGAAACCAGCAATCCTTGTGAAGTGTTACGATCAATTCATGTAGGTCTTTTATGTGTGCAACGAAGTCCAGAAGATAGACCAAACATGGTCAATGTGGTTCTGATGATGGGTAGTCAAGGCCCCTTGTCTCCGCCTAAACAACCAGGCTTTTTCACCGAGAGAGATCCGGTCGAAGCCAGTTCTTCCTCAATGCATCATCACAAACCGCTTTCATATAATGATCTCACCATTACAGAGTTGAAGGCAAGATAATCAAAATTTCATGCCAATTGGTGCATTTGTTCAGAAGTTAGCTCATTGCCAATATTGTATACTTGATGTTTTTGAAACTTTGAATGTTGTCAAAGTTTTAACTTTACAATTTGTAAGTTCTAATTATTATATAACTAGGATAGTATCCGTAGTTACGTTTTGGAAAAGATCATAAGAAATATAGATTATGTTGGAGTGGACTTTGGTTTGGTACCTTCAAAAGAGTTTATAGAAAAAGTTATATTGTATTAGTTAATTACATGAATCTATGGTTTTTACTGATAAAAGAAAAGATAAATTGGTATTAATTGAAAATAGTTATTTGCTTTAGTTTCAATAATTAAAAGTTGCTCATAAATATATGATTTTAAAACAGTACTTAACCAAAGAACAAAATAATCCTGTTAAACATTTAGTAATTTTTTTTCATTAAAAATATATTGTTTAAACAAAATGAATAACATTTGAAATTTGAAGGTTTCCATTTTTGTTAGATGATGTATATTAACTTTCTAAATGCAGGACTTGTACTTAGCTAAATATTAAGGGAATATAAACTGTTACACAATTGTAAGATATATGGTTCTTAGTAGTAAAGGAAAAGATAAACTGGTATTAATTGAAGATAATTATTTGCTATGGTTTTAATTACTGGAAACCTACACCTACATATATGGTTATAAAATAGTACTTATCCAAAAGAGACAATAATCTTATAAAAAATTGTTAGATGTATAATAAAATATTAAAAAGTGAGAGAGTATATAGCATGTACTAGTGACAGATTAAGATAACCAGTTGTAGAATATAGGGCAACAATATAATGCAAATATCCCATCAATACAAAATAGTTACTAATGTTTAATAGTATCTGTCTTTTATATATAAAATGAATGACAAAAGGTTGTCAAATTCAATTGATTTGTTTATTTAATTATTACTGTGTGTTATGTATATTAAGAAATGAGTAGACCTTCTTAACTTTTTTATTTTGTTCAATGAATTGGATGGATATTTATTAGAATTTAAACATTTATGTATAAAAGAGATGTCTAATTACTATGAATTTAGATTCATGCAGAATAAAAGGATATATACAAAAAATAATATTAAATTAAAATTGATAAATATTAAATGAATCTATCTTCTTAGTATTAAAAGTTAAAACTTATTGTTTTCAAGTATTTTTTATTGCAATAAATAAAAGTAAAAAAAACCATTCAAATATAAAAAACAACGTAGTTTTCACATAGGGTGCATAAAAAAAATTAATTCAATTGAGAATGACAGGTGTCAACCAATTGACCCAATCTGTTATCCTACTTTTATATATATTCTAGATATGAATTCATGTCATGTACCTTATTCTTTATTTTTCCTAATATTTTGGGATTTAAATATATATATATATATATATATATTTGGGATAAGAACAAGAATAAGACAAAAAAATACATATATGTAAGTTCTCTTTGGTCATCTGTTGTTGACACCGTAGAAACCCCACTACTAAGGTGAATCACTAATCTTTGCAAGGTTAGAAAACTCCATTAGGGTGAAAAATAACCAAAATTCTCACTTTGGTTGGCCAAACCAAAGATACTAGAACCTTTTGCTTTTTTGAAAAGATTCTAGAGAAATAAGTACTCATGCTTAAGAAAATATTTTTTATTTATTCTTAACTTGAATGTAAATAATAACTAAGCCTAAGGGTTCTCTTTATAGTATTATAGGCATACGTCTTAATAAAAATCTACTTCATGTTGCCTAGTATAACTAAAGTAATTAACAAGATATTTAAATAAAATAGGTATTCTATTCCTAAATAGAACATGACTAGCCTAAAATCCTAGTACAAGTAAATTAAATAAAAATGAGAATTCTATCATACCTATAATTTCTAAATAATAATAATCTAATAATATACTTCTGTATCATTCTTTTTAGGTTTGAGAAAAATCGTCTTCAAGATCCATGCCAGCTTCGTGTTCTCTATAGTAAGGAGAGAGATTATCTACTTTGAAAGTCGCAAAAACTTCATAATTTCCAAAAAGTTTAATCTTGTAAGCATTATCACTAATATATTCTAAGACTCGGAATGGTCTATCAGCTCGAAGAAATAATTTTGATCTAGACTTAAGAAAATGTTATTTCCTTAAAGCTAGCTGGCTTTTTTGTGCTTGTTGGATTGCTTTTGGTATCTGTTAGTGTGATGAATAGTCTTCTCTCAAACTTCTTCATGAAGCTTCTTGCTTTACTTAGCATGTTCTTCAGCATCAGCGCTAAATTTACAAGTAATTGGTAATGTAAGAAGGTTCAAAGGACTAAGATGACATTTTCCATACACTACTCTGAATTGACATCTTCTAGTGGTTTGACTTACATAATTATTATAAGAAAATTCTACTTGTGCTAACACAAGATCTCATTGGCGAATGTGTTTACCCACAAAGCTTCATAATAAGTTTCCCAAACTTTTGTTGACCATTTCTATTTGACCATCCGTTTGAGGGTAACATATTGAACTAAATTGAATGTGAGTTCTCATTTTCTTCAGAAAGTTTGTCAGAAATAACTCATGAACTTCACATCTCGTTCTGAAGTGATAGTTTTTGGAATTCCATGAAGACGCACAATTTCTTTAAAGTACAAATCAGCTATGTGATAAGCATCATTAGTTTTATGACACAACACAAAATGAGCCATTTTAGAAAATCTATCGACGACCACCATTACAGAGTCGTTTTGCCTTTGAGTTCTTGGCAAACCCAAAACAAAATCCATACTCACATCTACCCAAGGAGGTTCAAGAATGGGTAATGGTTCATATGTACCAGTGTTTTGATTTCCAAGCTTGGCAATATGGCAAATACAATACCTTTGAATATGTCGGATGATATCTCATTCCAACTTGGGCCAATAAAACTTTTCTTTCACAAGAGCCAATGTTTTGTCTTTTCCAAAAATATCCAGTTAATCCTCCATTATGAGCTTCCCTAATAATGGATTGGCGTAAAGAACATTGAGGAATGCATAGTTTTTTTTTTTTGTAATTAGAGGAAGTGGGATTCAAACCTTGCTTTTTATATAGGGAGATTATACACCAACCAATGATCCAAATGTTCGAATGCATTGAAGGATGCATAATTGGTTACCCTTGAAAAGATACCCTACTCGTTGTTGAAATTGTCGATAAGGATGTTGAGAACTAAACTTCCATATCTCACCAAAGTCAAGATCTTTCTCATACAATTCTTTTACAACTTCAACGCCAGTTGTAAGGTAAAGATGAGAGTAGGGTGATGACTTAAAGCATTAGCTAACTTGTTTTACGCACCTGACTTGTGCTTAAGGAGAATTGGAAAGGCTTAAAGAAACTTACTCTAAGCTACATGTCGACGATTAAGCTTGTGTTGGGAGTTAAGGTGTTTGAGGGTTTTGTGGTCAGAATATAAGATGAATTCTATTGACAACAAATAATGGCTCCTGATCTAGGGCTTGAATAACAACATAAAACTCTTTATTATACGTTGAATATTTCAATCTTGCATCATTGAGTTTCTCACTAAAAAAAGCAATTGGTCATCCTTCTTGAAAAAGAACAGCAACAACACCTACATTGAAAACATCACAATCAACGTCAAATACCAAATATAAGTTTGGAAGAGCAAGCATGAAAGCTTTAGTAATCCTTTTTTTCAATTCTTCAAAGTTATGTTGTGCCTTGATACTCCGTATAAAACTATTTTGCTTAGGGCATTTAGTCAGCAGAGTAGTAATAGAACTAAAGTTTTAATGAAACATCAACAAAAGGAGGTCAATCCATGAAAGCTTCAAACATCATGAAGTGACTTTGGAATTGGCAACTTGACAATAGAATCAACCTTGCTTTGGTCCACTTCAATTCCTTGGCCTGAAACAACATATTCTAGGAAGATAACTTTGTTTGTCATAAATTCAGGCTTCTTTAAATTAACAAAAAACTTTTGCTCTTTAAGTACTTCAAAGATCTATTGTAAATGTTCAAAATGCTTTTTCTGACTTCTACTATACACCAAAATATCATCAAAATAAACCATAACAAACTTTCCAATAAAAGAGCGGAATACATAGTTCATTAGGTGCATAAAGGTGCTGGGTGCATTAGAAAGGCCAAATGGCATAATTGTCCATTCATATAACCTATCACTAGTTTTAAATGCAGTTTTTCATTCATCTCCAGGTCGCATTTGAATTTGGTGATAACCACTAGTAGATCGATCTTGGAGAAGATAATAGCACCATGCACTTGATTCAATAAATCATGAAGTCTAGGAATGGGAAAATGAATCTGGATGGTAATTTTGTTCATAGCATGACTATCAATGCACATACGTCATGTTCCATCTTTTTTTGGAACTAATAAAGCAGGAATAGTATAAAGGCTAATGCTTTCTCTTACCAAACCTTTCTCCAAAAGGTGTTTGACTTGATGTTGTAACTTCTTATGCTTTTGTGGACTTATATGATAAGCAAGCTTGTTTGGAATTATAGAACTAGGGATGAAATTAATGGCATGTTAAATATCTCGCATTGGTGGCAATCTATGAGGTATCTCATTAGGTACAACATCACAAAACTCCTCAATTATGGGTTTGACATATTTGGATGAGGGCAAATATACTTCATTCTCCTCATAAACTAATAAGAGGTATAAGAGGCTTAGCTCACGATAAGCTTTGTTTAGACTAAACATGGTGATAAATGCTTTATATTTTTCTTGTCTCTTTGGACGATCTTCTGGCTTTAATGGAATTAACATAATTTTTACTCCATCCTTAATGAAAGAATAAGTATTCTTGTATCCATCATGGTAAGCTCGACGATCATATTGCCATGGGTGTCCTAACAACAAGTGGCATGAGTCCATTGGGATAACTTTTCACTAGACTTCATCTTGATACTTATGTTCAATAGAGAATTCAACACAACAGTGTTCCATTACAACTTCATTTCCTTTCTCAGCCATTATAGCTTGTAAGGATGATGATGTACTTCAATTGGAAGTTTCAACTTTTTCACCATGTAATTGGAGACAACATTCTCATAGCTTCCAGGATCAATAATGACATTGCAAACCTTCCCTTGGGATGTGCACCCTATATAGAATATATTGTGATGAAGCCAACTTTTATTTTGGTCATCATAGTAGTGTTGAGATTACGATGAACAACGAGAGCTTCTTCATGGTAAGCAGTAACTTTTTCTGTCTTGTCTTCGTTGAATATTTCTAACTCATCCTCTACTTCTTCCATGATAAGTTCTTATATAACTTCTTTTTCTACTAGGGAAATAATTCTTCGATTTGGTCAATCAAAAGCAATATGCCTAAATCCTTGACATTTGAAGCACTTTTTGTTGATATTAGAAGCACAAGTAGAAGTAGTTTTTAAATTATTTGAAGTTTTGGACGAGTTTTCTTATCAAACTTTGTCTTCCAAGATGTGAAGTGGAGTCTCTTTGTCTAAATGAACTCACTGAGTTTTTTCGTTATTGCTATTTCTCAACCTTTAATGGTAATTTGATGACATCATTTAAGTTCCAATATAATTGTAGTTAAACAACATTTGCAATATCAACATTAAGACCTCCAAGATAATGAGCTACATTTTATTCTTCAAGTTCATGGATATCACACTTCATGTGAAGTTATTCAAACTCCATTGTATATTCTTCCACTGACATTGTTTTTTGCCTCAAGTTATGAAATTTAATAAAAGTTTCTTGTTGATGATGCTCAAGAAGGAACTTAAGTTTGAGTTCTTAATGCATTTTATCTCATGTTCTGATCTTGTTGTGACCTTTTCTTTCTCGTTGTCATTTGAGATTTTCTCACCAAATAGAGGTGTGTTTCTTCAATTTAATTGCAACAAACTTCATCCATTTTTCATTGGGAATATCTTTGAGCTTGAAAACTCTTTCCATTATGTAAAGCCAGTCAAGGAAGTCATTAAGGTGAAGTCTTCCTTTAAACTCAAGATTGTTGACTTTGATTCCCAAATCTTTATTAGCAGTAGTTTTGAGGCAATGACTAAGTACTTCTTCATCAGAGGATGAATTTTGATGGAAAGGGTTGGTATCATCCTTTTCATCATTAGGGCTGTAATTGTAGATTTGAGTAGCATCACGTTTTGTGAGTTGATCTTGTAATTTTTGAATTTGGTGACGTAGTCCTTGAATCTTGATATCATGATTATTTATTTGACGATTTTGATATCTTGGCGGCATTTTGTTGGCTCATTGAGGAGAGTCAAAATCGACAACGACAAAAACCCAAACTACATAATGAATAATAATATTCTCGCTTTAATATCGAACTAACGTCAGGGTGTTGTGAAGACACATAGGTGTTGTAAAGGACACTAATTGTGGTGAGGTTAGGAATTCTACAAAAGTGAATCACCAATCTTAGTACGGTTAGAAAACCCTATTAAGATGAAAAATAACCAAAATTCCCACTTTAGTTGGCCAGGCCAAAAATACTAGAACCTTTTGCTCTTTTGAAAAGAGTCTAGAGAAATAAGCACTCTTGCTTAAGAAAATATTCTTTATTTATTCTCAACTTGAATGTGAATAATAACTAAACCTAAGGATCCTATTTATATTATTATAGACCCATGTCCTAATAAAACTCTACTTTATGTCGCCTAGTACAACTAAAGTAATTAAGCATAGATTTAAATAAAATAAGTGTTCTATTCCTAAATAGAACATGACTAGCCTACAAATCTACTACAAGTAAATTAAATAAAAAGGAGAATTCTATTATACCTATAATTCCTAAATAATAATAATCTAATAATATACTCTTATATCAGTTGTTGTGCTGCTTTGCTTGTGTGATATGAAATGTGCTCAAAATTAAATGCAAAATACAAGTAAAGACTACGTGCAAGTGTACACGATCACAACAAGTAATACAATGATAAGTTGAGTTTGTCAATCCCTCAAGGAATTGGTTTACTAGTTGTTGCTATTACTAAAATTTAAAAAAACTAATTTTATCCAAGCACCAAATTTTGAGAAACGATTAAAAAGTAATCTAATTAACTAATTCTAATCTAAGAACTGCAGATGGAAAATTGAGGTGGAAGTAATAGTCTAATAGTTTAGGATTATGGTATCCTTTGATATTTCACTTGGAATTGTGTTTGCTTAATTAGTTAATCTTAATGGAAATTGATACTAGTCTAGAATCTTAAAGCATGTGTAATTCTTCGTCGCGATATTACAAAATTTCCTAACTTAATTGAATCGCTATATGTCTATAAGAAACAACTAAATTAAGTTCTTAAAGCCAAGGTTCTAAAAATTGACTATATGTGGCAACTAGACTTATGTTTACCCTAATTGCACATCAATACACTTAAATTCATTTTTGAGTATAGTGAACACACATTACCCAAATCAAGGTCTAATTTAGATTAACTCTTTCAAATATCATCTAAATACCTAAACACATTTAAATGGTGATCAAGCAAATAAATGGGCAATAAAATGAAATTGAGTAAACATCAATGTTTCCATAGAAAATAAGTAATAAAACAACACAATATCCAAGCTACATATTAAAATCCACCATAACCATAGATTAAGAGTTCTAGCTCAACATATTCAAAATACAAACACAAATCTCAGTAAAATGAAGCATTTCTATAAAAAGAGTTATAGAGAGAAAATCAAATCTAGAGTGAGAAATTCTTTGGAGTGGTTTTTTGATCCTTCAATCTCTTGATTTCCTCTGCTTTTTCTATCTGGGTTCTAGCCTCCTTTTGTCCAAATTAGTGTTTCAATCCTCTTCCCTTTTTAACCCTAAAAAGATTGTATTTATACTTTCTTTATTGGTCATTTGATGTAAAATTGGATGGTAAAAAATGTGTAGAGTTATGTGTTGGCACCTAGGTGCCCACGGTTCTGTCTTTGGCTATTTTTCAAGGTGCCGGGTAGTGCAATTGGCACCTAGGCACCCAAGCTGCTGTCCACACAGCCTGCAGTCTGCTACAATCAATCGACTTCCTCCATATTTTTTACCATGATCCCTTTTGAACTAGATGAAGTGCTAAACATCAAAGTTATAGCTCTTCTTGTTATCTTTCCATAAGTTTAAGAATTGTGTTGATTGGAGTTTTGTAGCTCAAGATATGCTTCGATTATTGCAGCATGGTCTGAGGTCAGCTTAAGCAAATGTGCATGATCTTTTGCAAATTTGACTTCTAAGCTTTTTTGAATCTTCACCAACATATAACACAATCAATAGAAAGTCTAAACAAGACTTAATAACATGGAAATAAACTCAAATTACTTCCTTAAACTACTAAGGCATGCATAAAATAAATATTAAAAAATGTAAAAATAAAGTCTAAATTGTTATAAATAAATATGTGAATGTCCATTATATTATGACTCAAGAAGTGCAGACCAAGTCAATAACCTAATAGGCAAGATACAAGAAATGTAATATAATTTGAACTCTTAGATAGAATTAGATTAGGACTATGATTCAAGAGATTGTTGGCCTATAAATAGATCTCTCACTTCATTTGTAAAGACACACTTCAATAAGATTTTTTCTCTCCCCCTAAATACTTTCTTTCTTCTTTTTAATTATTCTTTTAAGTTATATTTATTTGTTCTTTTAAGTTATTTTGCATAACACGTTGTCAACACGATTCTCTGATCTTTCAAGTTTTAGAATTATTATGTTTTCTTCATCTTCAAGCTTCAAAAGGATTTCAATGATTAGGTAGGTAACTTGATATTTCTTTAGTATTTTCATTCCTTAAAAATCAACCTTGATATGAATTTTACTATCATGCTGTATATATTATATTTTGTCCATTAATTGAAAAGTAAATTTGCTATTATATAACTATTAATAAAAAAATTATAAATATTCATTCCCTAAAGTGAATGCAACAATGAGTTATTAATAAAAAATTATAAATCCGTCAATTTCCTAAAGTGTATGCGACATTATTTAATAATTATAGTTATGGTCATAAATTTATCTATTCCCTAAAGTAAATACCACATCATTTAATAATTATGATCATGGATATAGAAGGGATCGTTATAATAATTTACATTATCACTATTTTAATTCTAAGGATAATTTTATCATCAGAATGTAAGAATAATTTTACCAATAAAAGTGGATAGATAATTTTACCATCAAAAGTAGATGGATGCCTTAATCCACTAAAAAATGGATAATCCACCAAAAGTGGATAACACATCATATGTGGATCACCTACTAAAAATGGATGTATACTTGTAATCTACCACAAGTAAATGAATACTTTCAACCCACAAAAAGTGGATGAATAATAAAAAGATAAAAATGCAATGAAAAAAATGGAATATAGGAAACATATTGTCATTGATGTGGCATGAAGGACCATTGGTTACATGCTTGTTGTACATCTTGAATTTAATCAAGCATAACTGAAAACTACAACATCTTGTACCCTGAAAGGGGAATTGATTATATTAGAAATATCTATTATTAATTTTCTTGTCCTAAAAAAGGAATTGATCATTTGATTGGTAATGAGAATATCTGATAATGAACTTAATAGCAATTGGTATATTTTAGTAGAACTATATTATGAAGATGTTTAAATATGTTCTTATTATATTTAAATGATATGTTCTTATTATATGTTTTAATTCTATATTTAATGTTCTTTTATGTTAACTTGCAAGTTTCTTATTATATATATCTTATTTTATAGAAAAAAATATGTATATTCATATTGTTGGATCCAAGATCTATGATGTAAATATATGTATAGCAAATATTGCTATAATGCACACTATATTTAAAGACAAGAAATATTTTTCCTATTTGACAAAAAAAATCAATGTCAATTCAATATTTGGTAGTACAAGATTAATTGAAGTCTCCAGAAGAGATAATATTTTACTACCTTGAGGAATAAACTAATAGAGAATGTATTATTTTCTATTAAATCTCAAATAAGTATATTAAGTTTTAAAGATATTCGTCTGAATAGATATCATATTGAGATAATGAATGAATGAGACATTTAATACCTCTATATTACATCATTATCTCAAGTAGAAAGTGTGTATTGAAAAACAAAAATTACTCGCTCTGTTCTCAGAATTAACTACACAAATATTAAAATAATTGAAACTCATAGTAAACCAGAAGTTTACTAATGATTTTAATGTTTGGCATGACCGGTTGGACCATCTCGAATCCATAATGATGCAAAAAATGATAGAAAATTTATCATTCATTGAAAAACTAGAAGATTTTTCAATCTAATGAATTTTTATGTGTTGGTTGCTCCAAAGGTAAATAAATTATAAGGCTATTACCAGCTAAAGTTGAGACTGAATTCCCTATGTTTTTGAATAATATTCAAGGTTATTTGTGGATTCATATATCCACCATATGAACCATTTAGATATTTTACGATTTTAATCGATGCATCGACTAAATGGTCACATGTGTACTTATTATCAGCTGGCAATTTGGAATTTACAACCATTTGTTTGCAAGTACATTTTCCTAGTTATATAATTAAGATTATTTCTCTTGACAATGCTGGTGGATTTACATCTCAAACCTTTAATATTGCATATTAGTTAGAATAACTATTGAAAAGCTTGTTGCTTATGTTTATACACAAAATGGTCTAGTATAATTATTTATTAAACACTTCCAACTGATTGCAAAGCTATTACTTATAAAATTCAAACTCCCAATTTCTGTTTAAATGTATGCCATTTTGGATGCAGCAACATTTGTATGCATCAGGCTAAACGAATTATTATAAATTCTCTCTATACAATTGGTTTATGGTTAGGAACCAAATATTTTCCATCTAAGAATTTTTGAATGTGCAATATATGTTTTAATTGCACCACCAAAACGCACAAAGATGGGTATTCAAAGGAGGTTAGGAATATATATTGGATATAAATATTCGTTTGTAATTAAATATTTAGAATTATCAATAGGAGATTTATTCATGACAAAGTTTGTCAATTATCATATTGATGAAAAAAGTTTGCCAACATTAGAGGGAGAAAAAAAAACAACTGGGAAAAAAATTTCTTAAAATGAATTATTATTATCTAATTTTGATCCTCACACAAATCAATATGAACTTGAAGTTCAAAAGATAATTCTTTTGCAACATATAGTAAATTAGTTGCCAAATTTATTTACTGACATAAAAAAATAACTAAATCTTATATACCAGTTACAAATGCTCATATTAACATTAATGTCCTTGTAGGACAAGACAAGCCCTTAGTGTTGAGACCAATCGATTTCAAAGATAAAATCCTTAAAAAAGAAAAAGAGCAAATATTTAAGATGGTCAGAAATAGGAAGTAGAAATTTTAGAAGAGACCTTTGACATAATTGATAAACATTTCAGAAGAAATTCAAGTACCTAAACTAAGTGAAAATAAAGAGATCTCAATAAATTATGTCATGATGGGAAAAGATGGAATCGATAAATAAACGTCGATAATATTTTTATGTATAATATAGTGCATAATATTATAAAGGAAAAACGGGGATCTTGAACTTATATTTATTGAAGAATGTAGACATAGAAATGATTGGCCAAATGTGGAAAGACACAATCAAAGTGGAATTGAATTCACTTGCAAAGCATGAAGTTTTTGGACCTGTAGTTCGGACACCGAATAACGTTAAACCAATGGTATATAAATGGATATTTGTGTGAATATGAAACGAGAAAAATGAGATATAAAACACAGTTTGTCTCACAAAGTTTACCTAAAGATCTGGTATTAAATATGAAGTGATATATTCTCTATGGTGGATGCAATTACAATTTTATATTAACTAGTCTAGTAATATATAAGAAGATTGAAATGTGTCTAATTAATGTAGCTACAACCTATTTATATGGCTCATTTGATATCGATATCTATATGAAAAACCTTGAAGGATTTAAATTGCCTGAAGTATAAAAATTTGAATTCTCGACAAATTTACTTGATTAAATTCAATAAATCTTTATATGGATTAAAGCAATCTAGACACATGTGGTATAATCGTTTTAATGCATATTTGTTGAAAGAAGGCTATAGAAATGATCCCATATGCCCATATATTTTATAAAAGGGTTTAGATATGAATTTGTTATAATTATTGTTTATGTTGATGACTTGAACATTATTAGAACTTCTGAAGAGTTATTAAAAGTCGTGGATTACTTAAAGAGAGAATTTGAGATGAAAGATCTTGGAAAAAATAAAGTTTCGTTTGAGTCTTTAGATTGAACATTTAGCAAATGGAATTTTTGTCCATCAATCTAATTAATAGCAAACGTGCTAAAACGATTTTATATGAAGAAAGCATATCCATTGAGTTCACCAATGGTTGTAAGGTCACTAGATATGAAAAAAGACATTTTCCGACCTTGTGAGGATAATGAAGAACTTCTTGATCCTGAAGGACCATATCGTAGTGCAATTGGAGCACTAATGTATCTTACTAGCAATACATGACTTGATATATTATCTACTGTGAATTTATTAGCAAGATATAGTTCTTCTCCAACTCAAAGACATTGGAATGTAATTAAATATATATTTCGATATCTTCGAGGAACAATGGATGTAGGCTTATATTATTCAAATGTATCAAAATAAAATTTAATTAGTTATACAGATGCAGAATATTTATTTGATTCATACAAAGCTCAATCCTAGACAAGCTTTTTTATTCATATGTGGAGGTATGACTATTTTATAGTGATTTGTAAAACAAACTATAGTTGCTACTTCTTCTAACAATGTAAAAATTTTAGCAACTCATGAGCAAGTCGTGAATGTGTTTAGTTATGATCTGTAACTCAACATATTCAAGAAACGTGTGGTTTGTCAACCAAGAAAGAAATTCAAACAACATTATACGAGGATAATACTACTTGCATAGCATAGTTAAAGGAAGGATACATTAAAGTAGATCGAACAAAACATATTTCGCTAAAATTCTTCTTCATTCATATCTCTAAGAAAAATGTGAAATTAGTGTTCAACAAATTCAATCAAGTGACAATCTAGCAGATTTGTTCACCAAAGCTTTTCTTACCGCAACATTTGAAAAGTTAGTATTAAAGATTGGAATGCATCATTTTAAAGGTTTCTATAATGCAGTAATCAGAGAGAGCAAAATATGCACTGTATTCTTTTTCTTCATCAAGGTTTTTCCCATTGGTTTTTCTTGATAAGGTTTCTAATGGGGTAGTATTTCAAAAGCATGTTTATGAAAAGAATTATGTACTATTTTTCCTTCACTCAGATTTTTTTCTCATGAGGTTTTTTTTTAGTAAGGTTTTAGCGATACATATTCTTAATACAGTGGACATTCAAGGGGGAGTATTATGAATAAATATGTGAATGTCTATTATATTATGACCCAATAAGTGCAAACTAAGTCAAGCAGCCTAATAGGTAAGATACAAAAAATTTAATATGATTTGAACTCTTAGATAGAATTAGATTAGGACTATGATTCATGGGATTATTGGTCTATAAATAGATCTCTCACTTCATTTGTAAATTCACACTTCAATAAGATTTCTTCTCTCTCCCTAAATACTTTTTTTGTTCTCTTTAATTATTCTTTTAAGTTATCTTTATTTGTTTTTTTAAAGTATTTTTTATAATATAAATTAATTAAAAATAAGAAAACATTAAGCATTTTTAGACTCAAAAGAATGTAAAATAGACTTATCATCATCCAAAACTATAAATGCTCATTAAGCCGCCGCTGGTCTAGTTTGAATAATGTAGAAGCAAGACATGTGTTGTTGACCAGGTATAGCCGACTTGGAAACCTTTTTGTCTCCTCAGTTATATCTACAAGTACTATGGACTATTAATGATCTAAGAAATTTGAACCATCAGTTTTTTATTGTGCCTGCTGACCGCTAACTACTTAGGTGCATAATTCTGTTGAATAGTATGGACTATGATCCTAAAATTCAAACCTTACAGAAAGAGTACATCGATTATTTAATTTAGAAAAGTAAGTATTTCATTCTGGAAAAGATCATAAGAGATCCTCGGTGTTTCATCCTATCAATGAAGGGCTTTGCCACACTCTTTTGTTTATCATTTTTCTCAATATCCACTGCAGTGGACACCTTGAATGTAACTCAGTCAATTAGAGATGGAGAGACGATAGTTTCAGTAGCTGGAATATACGAAATAGGATTCTTTAGCCCCGGTGCTAGCAGGAAAAGATACTTGGGAATATGGTACAAGAAAATGTCTGTCCAGAATGTTGTATGGGTGGCCAACAGAGAAGTGCCCCTCAATGATTCATCAGGTGTGCTAAAAGTTACCAACCAGGGGATTCTAGTCCTTCTAAATCATGATGGTGGCATCGTTTGGTCTTCCAACGCATCCAAACCTGTTCGTAGTCCAGTAGCACAGCTCTTGAATTCAGGAAACCTCATTGTGAAAGAGAAGAATGACACTAATCCTGAAAACTTCTTGTGGCAGAGCTTTGATTATCCTTGTGATACACTTCTACCAGGCATGAAGCTAGGAAGGAACTTCAAATCAGGTCTGGATAGTTACCTGTCATCCTGGAAGAGTCTTGATGATCCTTCTCGTGGTAATTTCACATACCGGTATGAGGTTGGTGGATTTCCAGAGCTGAAACTGAGAGAGGGATCAATCGTCCGTTTTCGCAGTGGCCCTTGGAATGGAATGCGGTTTAGTGGCACAACTGGACTAAAACTAAACCCTATATTTACTTTCGGAGTTGTGTTCAACAAGAGGGAGGTATATTACAGTTACAAGGATCGTAAGGAGTCAATTCCTTCGAGGATGGTGTTAACTCAGAATGGACTTTGGCAGCGCCTCAATTGGATTGATAGAAAACAAAGTTGGGATGTTTATACAACAGTACAAAAGGATGACTGCGACAATTATGCACAGTGTGGTGCAAATGGTAGCTGCAACATAAATGACTCCCCTGAATGCAGTTGCTTGAAAGGATTTGTGCCGAAATTTCCAAATCAATGGAACATTAAACAATGGTCAGATGGGTGTGTCCGAAAGACACCATTAAACTGCTCTACTGATGGCTTTATAAAGTACTCTGGGGTCAAGTTGCCAGATTCAGGAAAATCCTGGTTTAACTACAGTATAAACCTTGATGGGTGCAAGAATCTCTGTAAAAAAGACTGCTCCTGTACTGCTTATGCAAATTTGGATATACGAGGAGGATGGAGTGGTTGCCTGCTTTGGTTTGTTGACTTGATTGATATTAGAAATTTCACTGAAAATGGGCAAGAAATTTATATAAGGATGGCTGCATCAGAACTAGGTATGAAATTTTCAGTTATAATAATGTTCTATAGTTTAACATAGTCTTACCTGCTTAGCATCTGGATCAGAGTTTGGAATTTGCCTGTTATTTGAACCAACTGGCCTGAGTTGTGAGCTGTGACCTTAACTGATTAATTTATAAGCATTATAGGAAAAAAAATTAATATTCCATTTTTATTGTACTTTTTAATTCTTGATTTCTGCTATGATTTTCTTGATGACCAGGCCAAACTCAGAGTACTAAATCCAATGGCAAGAAAAGAATGAGGATTGCAGTCATGTCTGTAATATCTGCAGCAGTGTTGATCTTCGGGCTAGCCCTGGTCATGTATTGTTGGAGGAAGACGTACCGTATAATGCCTGGTACTACATCTCTGTCATATTATAAGACTCTTTCTTTTCTTTTTTTTGTAATTTCAATCCAGTTTTATACCATCCTTAAAGGGAGAATGTTGCCACATCTAGATATATTATAGCATAGGAATTCACTGAAAATTTTCAATTGAGACAATCATGCAGGCAAATAACTCACTCAAATAACTTTATGATTAGATTAACTCAACTACTTTGGTTTTGAAGAAAACAAGTTTTATTATTTAAGCTCATGGAAACTAGCTCTTCTAGTTTCTTGGAAGACAAAGAATATCTCATATTAGAGTAAAAAATTCAATCAATTCAATCCTGGAAAGAACTGCTCCCTTCAGAAAATGATAACAAAACAGAACTTGCTAACGGTGGTGCTAAAACAAGAGAAAAAGTTGTACCTGAGAGAGACTACATGAATTGAGCAAAAATCCATTGCATAGACTATAGTATATTGATTGTGCATTGCACAGATCACTTGCTTTCGCACATGCAGGATTTACATTGATTTCAGGAAATGTAGTTAATAATATTGACAGTAGTGGTTGTTAACTGACATGAAAAACATGGTAAAGCTTTAGAGTGAAAAATATGGTTGAGGAAACAGTGGAAAGGGATGCCTGGTATTCAGTTTTATAATTGTATAGCTTCCCTTAATGTAACAGGCCTCGAACTTATTCGATACAAGACTTTTCTGAGCTTTTTATTTGTGAATTCGTAATGATAAACGAGACTTTTTGCAAACACACTGCTTGTGCTGTGTCGCTTACATTTACCGGAGCTGCTAACTTTGCAGGATTGCTGAACTTTCTCCATGTAATCAGTTCTAATGTCAAAAATCTTAAGGAGGATCTAGAGTTACCATCTTTTGACTTATCCACAATTGCCTGTGCAACCGATAACTTTTCGCCAGAAAAGAAACTCGGAGAAGGTGGCTTTGGATCTGTCTATAAGGTAGCAATCTGATAAACTGCAATGCAGCCTGTTGACTTTTGCAACTCAATGATGTTTTTTGGTTGATACAGTAGCAACTCTATGATATCACCTCTCTGTACTGACATATAAAAGCTTCGAACTTCTACATTTTTTACAAAATGAAATCCCCCCCCTCTTTTGCCTCTATCTTTTCTGGGGGGTGGTAGTCAGTATGGTTTTGTTAGGCCAAGAGAGCAATATATCACAAATTATCTGGTTACAAACTTTTCAGGGTGTCTTCAAGAATGGACAAGAGTTTGCTGTGAAGAGGCTATCAAAGAGTTCTAGACAAGGACTTGATGAGTTCAAAAATGAAGTCATACACACTGCAAAACTTAAGCACAGGAACTTAGTGACACTTCTAGGATGCTGTATTGAAGCCGATGAAAAGTTATTGATCTATGAATTTATGCCTAACAAAAGCCTCGACTTCTTTATTTTTGGTATGTTTTAATTTCTCCAAGCTCGGAAATTAATGTCAGTTGTTTTACTTTAGTTCTTCAACCGTGTAATCTCTACCTTCAATCTTCTCTTTTACGCCTTCAGGAGTTATATACAGTGATCTATGAGCAATAAATTGGCTTTGAATTGTGTTAAAAACTAAGCAGATCAATGTCAAAGCATGTCACTTGATTGGCCTACTCGTTACCACATTATCAACGGGATAGCTCGTGGGCTCCTTTATCTCCATCAAGATTCAAGGCAAAGAATAATACACAGAGATATGAAAGCTGGTAATGTTCTATTAGACAATGAAATGAATCCGAAAATTTCAGACTTTGGCCTGGCTAGAGGTTTTGGAGAAAAGGAAGCCAGAGCTAGTACAAAGAAAGTGATTGGAACATAGTAAGCAATACTAACATGAAACTGATCGTACCTTACTACCTATATTTAAAGAAATCTTCACATCATTGAATCGTGAATAATTAATTTATGTAACATTTGTGATTTCATGCAGTGGTTACATGGCTCCAGAGTATGCAATTAATGGAGTCTACTCGACTAAATCTGATGTCTTTAGCTTTGGTGTACTGGTACTAGAGATACTGAGTGGGAAGAGAAACAGGGGATTCTGCCATCCAGATCACCAGCATAATCTCCTTGGACATGTAAGTGTGATTAAGATCTTATTAACAGTTAACATTAAATCTACTATTATTAAAGTGGTGTTTGTTGCATAGGCATGGAGACTATTTGTTGAAGGGAAAGCATTGGAGTTAATTGCATCACCAATTAGGGAAACCAGCAATCCTTGTGAAGTGCTACGGTCAATTCATGTAGGTCTGTTGTGCGTGCAACGAAGTGCACAAGACAGACCAAACATGTCTAAAGTGGTTCTGATGTTGGGTACTCAAGGTCCCTTGCCTCAGCCTACACAACCAGGTTTTTTCACCGAAAGGGATCTGGTTGAACCCAGTTCTTCATCAGGGCATCGCAAACTGGTGTTGTCTAATGATTTCACCATTACAGAAGTAGAAGCAAGATAATTGACATCACTTAGAAATGATCATTGTCATTCTTAATCATTTTTATTTTACAGATGCTTTTGTTGATTAAGGTTAACCATGCTTTCCTTCATGTAAATTTGAGCATGAGAAGCAAAGCTAAAACCCAATGTGAAGAATAAAGATGAGAGGACAATATGGTTATCTCTGTATTGTTTGAAAGAGTATACTGAATATTGTAAAGCTAGCCCTGGTCTTGAATGTTTGGGAACTAGAGATATTATTGAATTTAAGAGCTTGCATGAACTATGATCATCTGCATGCATGTGCAGATGACTTGTGAAGCCTTTTTGAGTGTTGCAGTCAGCTTTGCTGACATGTCAGTGAGCATGTGAGAGTCTTGTAGCTCAGCCAATGCATACAGGGATCAGATTGCTAGTTTCTGCCTTAATGTTGTGTATGACAGAAGTTAGTTTATGTATTTTGGCAAGTTATCAGTTTATATTAAAATTTTAGTTCAATTTTAGTATGAATGAAAAGTCTTGTTGATGTCGAGACGTTGTGAAGACACCAATCGTGACAAGGTTGGAAACTCCACTAAAGTGAATCACCAATCTTGACAATGTTAGAAAATCCCACTAAGATGAAAAATAGTCAAAATTTCACTTTGATTAGTTAAGGCAAAGATACTAAAAACAACTTACTCTTTTTAAAAGAGCATAGAGAAAATAAGCAGTTATACTTAAGAAATATTTTTTATTAATTCTCAACTTGAATGTGAATAATAAATAAGCCGAATGGTCCTATTTATAGTATTATAGGCCCACATCCTAATAAAACTCTACTCGAAGTTGCCTAGTACAATTAAAGTAGTTAACAAGAGATTTAAATAAAATAAGTGTTCTATTTCTAAATAGAACATGACTAGCCTAAAATCCTAGTACAAGTAAATTAAACAAAAAGAAAAATTTTATCATACCTTTAATTCCTAAATAATAATAATGTAATAATATACTCATGTATCATTCTTTCTAAGTTGGAGAAAATTTATCTTCAAAATCCATGTCTTCTTCATGTTCTTCATAGTAAGGAGAGAGATCAATTACATTGAAAGCTGCAAAAACCTCAAAATCTCTAAGAAGTTCGATCATTTAGGCATTCTCATTAATATTTTCCAATACTCGGAATGATCCATCAGCTTGAGGAGATAATTTTGCATGAGACTTAGGAAAACATTCTTTTCTTAAATGAATCCTCACTAAGTCTCCTTTTTTAAAATTGACTGGCTTTTTGTGATTGTTGGCTTCATTTTAATATTTGTCAATCTGATGAATAGTCTTTTCTCGAACTTCTTCATGAAGCTTCTTGATTTGCTTAGCACGTTCTTCAGCATCAGCACTAAATTCACAAGTAGTGGGTAATGCAGGAAAGTCCAAAGGACTAAAAGGGTGTTTTCCATACACTACTTCAAATGGACATATCCCAATGATTTGGCTCACAGAATTATTGTAAGAAAATTCTGCTTGTGCTAACACAAGATCCCATTGACGAATGTTTTTACCCACTGTTGTTCAATTTTTTACCCACGCAAGTATACATATTGCAAAGATAATATAGTGATGAGTAAAGTGTCGATCTCACAGAAAATTGAATTAATTCTTACTGTTAACTACTAAAATTAACACACCTTCATTTTATCTAAACAATTAAAATTGAAATTAAAACTAATAAACTAATAACTAAAACTAATCTAAAATATATCAACAAAATTATTCTATTAACTTCTAGTGATTACCAGACTTAAGATTATGATATCCCTCAATACTTAATCTGAATATTGTCTCTCTTTCTTAACTCAGTTTAATGGATTAAGTTGTTAACCTAGAGCCCTAAATTATTTATAAGTCCCTGTCGAGTTTCTCATAAAAATATCTTTCTTAATTAATTTACTATATGTCTATACAAATTAAATTAAAGACAGATTCATTAAGTTCATGCTCTAATTTTGGTTACGTATGTCTTATAAGTGTATGTCTATCCTATATGCAAATCAAATCACCTAATCAACTAAGTGTTTTCAATCATACGCTATTCTATTCAACGTCTACCTAAATCTCCTTCGTCAAAGTTTAACCTAAGTTTTCAATTCAATCTAATTGGTGATCAAGCAATTAGAAACATTAAGAACAGAATAAAATAAACAACTTAAATTCATCCAACATAAGCAAAAGAGAGATAAATAAATCAGACTACGTATTTAGTTCAATCATAATCTTAGATAAAAAGTTTAGTTCCCTATCAAGTCACACATCATCAAATTAAAGTTAATCATTAAAACTAAAACCAAGAATATAAAATAGCAACAAAAAGATAAAAGGAACCCAAGAGTTGAATTCTTGATCTCCATATCTTCTTGAATTCTTCAATTTCTTCTTTAGCTCCAATGAGACATTTCTTTAATGATTTTGTGGCTTGATTTTCAGCTCTCAATCTAGTGTTTCGTTCTATCCTAAAAGTCCTTCGAAAGGTTGTTTTTATAAGACTTGAAGTTAGGTCAAGTTGGGTGAAGAAAGAAGTCAATTCCAATAACGATTTCCTCATCAGATTACATGGGCTATGGCCAACTTCCTCCAAAGTTGTGGCCTTGACCATTTAAATAGCAGAAATCGTAATTGTTTTAGGATTACTACAGTACTCCAAATTCAATAAGATTTTTGACCATCTTCTAATCCGAACTAGGAGAAATGGTAAACATGAACATTGTAGCTTTTTCTCTTAACTTTCCAATGGCCTAAGAATGACTTCATTTGGAGCTTTGTAGAGAGAGTTATGACCAAAATACAAAAATATGTGTCGTGGAAGTCTACACCTCAAAATTGCTTTCCTTCTTCCACTAAAATTCTTTTTTAATCAAACACCTACAAAAGCACAAATAAATCAATAACAACCTATCTTAATTACATTAACATCAAATTAAGCATAAAATTAACTAAGATTAGGTTGACTCACCTAAATTAACTAATTCAAAATAATTAAATAAAACTATTGATTTCTATGCATTATTACAAGAACTAAGCTAAATTACTATCAAAATTAAACGTAAATAACTCTATATCATTATGTTATCGCCCACAAAACTTCTTAATAAGTTTCCTAAACTTTTTTTGACCACTTCTGCTTGACCTTCCGTTTGAAGGTGACTTGCTGAATTAAATTGCAAGTGAGTTCCCATTTTCCTCCATAAAGTTCACCAAAAATGACTCATGAATTTCACATCTCGATTTGAAGTGATTGTTTTTAGAATTCCATGAAGACGCATAATTTCTTTAAAGTAGAAATCAGCTATGTGATTAGCATTATCGGTTGTATGGTGTGGCACACAATGAGCCATTTTGAAAAATCTATCGACAACCACCATTACAGAGTCTTTTTGCCTTTGAGTTCTTGGAAAACCCAAAATAAAATCCATACTTACATCTACCCACTGAGCTTCAAGAATGGGTAATGGTTTGTACATACTAGTGTTTTGATTTCCATGTTTGGTAATATGGCAAATATGACACCTTTGAATATGTTGGATAGTATCTCATTCTAGCTTGGGCCAATAAAACTTTTCTTTCATAAGAACCAATGTTTTGTCTCTCCCAAAATGTCTAGCTAATCCTCCATTATGAGCTTCCCAAATAATTGATTGGCATAAATAATATTGAGGGATGCATAGTTGGTTATCTTTGAAAAGATACCATTTTTTTTGGTGAAATTATTGATAAGGATGTTGAGAACTGGATTTCCATTTTCACCAAATTTAGGATCTTTCTCATATAATTCTTTCACAACTTCAAAGCCAATAACCTTCAATTGTAAGGTAGAGAAGAGAGTAAGGCGACGACTTAAAGCATCAACTACTTTGTTCTGCACACCTAACTTATGCTTGAGGAGAATTGGAAAGGCTTGAAGAAATTCACTCCAAGCTGCATGTTGGCGATTAAGCTTGTATTGAGGGTTAAGGTGTTTGAGGGTTTCATGGTCAGAATACAAGATGAATTCTTTTGGCAACAAATAGTGGCTTTAATGGTCTAGGGCTTGAATAACAACATAAAACTCTGTATCATACGTTGAGTATTTCAATTTTGCATAATTGAGTTTTTCACCAAAAAAAGCAATAGGTCGTCCTTCTTGAGAAAGAATAGCACCAATACCAACATTGGAGGCATCACAATTAACTTCAAACACCAAATCAAGTTTGGAAATGCAATCATGGGAGCTTTAGTAATCCTTTCTCTCAATTCCTCAAAGCTATGTTTTGCCTTGATACTCCATATAAAACTATATTGCTTGAGGCTTTCAGTAAGCAAAATAGCAACAGAATTGAAATTTTTGATGAAACATCAGTAAAGGAGGTTAATCCATGAAAGCTTCGAATGCCATGGAGTGATTTCAGAACTAGCTAGTTGACAATAGCATCAACCTTACTTTGGTCCACTTCAATTTCATGGCTAGAAACAACATATCCCAAGAAGATAACTTTGTTTGTCATAAATTCACACTTTTTTAAGTTAGCAAAAAGCTTTTGTTCTCGAAGTACTTCAAAGATCCACCGTAAATGTTCCAAATGTTCTTTCTGACTTTTACTATATACCAAGATATCATCAAAATGAAGCACAACAAACTTCCCAATAAAAGAAAGGAACACTTGGTTCATTAGGTGCATAAAGGTGCTAGGTGCATTAGAAAGGCCAAATGGCATAACTATCCATTCATATAGCCCATCACAAGTTTTAAATGTTGTTTTCCATTCATCTCTAGCTCGTATTCAAATTTGGTGATAACCACTACGTAGATCGATTTTGGAGAAGATAATATTACCATGCAATTGGTCCAACAAATCATCAAGTCTAGGAATGGGAAAATGACACTTAATGGTGATTTTATTTACGACACGACTATCAATGCACATACACCATATTCTATCTTTTTTTGGAACTAAAAAAAGTAGGAACAACACATGGGCTAACACTTTCTTTTATCAAGCCTTTCTCCAAAAGTTGTTTGACCTGATGCTGTAATTCTTTATGCTCTTGCGGACTCATGCGATAAGCAGACTTGTTTGGAATTATAAAACCAAGGATGAAATAGATGGGATGTTGAATATCTCACATTGGTGGCAGTCCGTGGGTTATCTCATCAGGTACAACATTACAAAACTTTTCAATTATGGGTTTCACATCTTTGGATAATGGTGAATACTTTATTCTTCTCACAAACTAATAAGAGATATAAGAGACTTGACTCACGATAAGCTTTGTTTAAGCCAAATACAATGATGAGTGCTTTATTTTCCTCTTGTCTCTTTGGTCGGTCTTTCTGGCTTTAGTGGAGTCAACATAATTTTTACTCTATTTTTTAAGAAGGAATAAGTATTCTTGTATCCGTCATGGTGAGCTCAATGATCATATTGCCATGGCTGTCCCAACAATAGGTGGCATGCGTCCATTGGGATAACATCATACCAAACTTCATCTTGATACTTATTTTCAATAGAAAATTGAACACAACGACGCTTTGTTACCTTAACTTCATTTCTTTTTCTTAGCCATGATAGCTTGTAAGGATGAATATGTATTTTAGAAGGAAGTTTTAACTTTTCCACCATGTAGTTGGGAACAACACTCTCACAGTTTCCACTATCAATAATGACATTGTAAACTTTCCCTTGGGATGTGCACCTTGTATAGAATATGTTGTGACGAAACCAACTTTTATCTTTAGCCATCATAGTAGTGTTAAGGTTACGACGAATGACAAGAGCTTCTCCATGATTAGTAGAAACTTTTTCTATCTCATCTTCATTGAATATTTCTAACTCATCCTCCATTTCTTCCGTGATAGGTTCTTTTATAACTTCTTCTTTCACTAAGGAAACAATTCTTTGATTTGGACAATCAGAAGCAATATGCCCAAATCCTTAGCATTTGAAGCACTTTTTGTTGATATTAGAAGCACGAGCATAAGTAGTTTCTTTATTGTTTGAAGTTTTGGACGAGATTACCTTTGAAGGTAGAATGGTTATCGAACTTTGTCTCCTATGGTTTGAGGTGGACTCTCTTTGTTTAGATGAACTCACTGAGCTTTTCTGTGATCGTTGTTTCTTAACCTTTAATGCTAAACTGATGACATCATTTAAGTTCTAATATGGTTGTAGTTGAACAATATATGCAATTTCAACATTGAGACCGAGTTACAGTTTGCTTTTCAAGTTCATGGACATCGCACTTCATTTGAAGTTGTTCAAACTCCAATGTATATTCTTCCATTGATATTGTTTTTTGCTTCAAGTTATGAAATTTGATAAAAAAAATTTTGTTGATAATGCTCAAGAAGTGTCGTAACGTGCGGGTCCGGGAACCCGACCGCTAGACGTGAAGGTGAAAACTCACTAAAAAAATTAAACTAGGAGTCGCCACCAATCTTTTTTTTTTACTAGGTGCGATTGGCCACCTATTGACTCGATTCTAATCGATGCAAACTTAAATTAATTTTAAGCCCATCGAAATGAACCTTAAACCGGTCTACAATTTTCTGGATCTAGGTTCGGGGGTACGGTTACGCCCGGGGAAGGATTAGCACCCCTTGGACGCCCGTTCCATGAACGGTACCATTTTTAGATTATCCTATTGGGCTTTAATTTTTAATTTCACTAGATTTCCTTAATTATTATTTTTATTTTATCTCCTATTTAACCTAAAATGGAATGCAAATGGGTGGCGAGATGAAATGCATGGCGTGAGATAAAAATGCCGGACAAATGACCTTTTATCGAGGATATTTTTCGAATCCGCCCATCATACTGGTGGGACTCGGGATATTCTCTCACCTAGGGAATTATCCAAGAAACTCGCCTTCGTAAATTCGACGAATAATTCCCGTCTTCGGGGTCATCGTACGTTTTCTTTTTAAAATAATATTTTTGTGCATAATAAACCTAATTCGGGCAAAAGCCTTTTATTGAAGATGGTTCTCGAGCCCTCCCATCATACTGGTGGGACTCGAGGACATCTTTTCACCTAAGGAACTTTTCGAGAAATACCCGCCTTCACAGGATCCCCGAAAGATCCCATCATCGGAGCTTAAACTCGAAAACAGAAATATTTATATGCAATGATATGTATGATGCAATACATATATGCTATGCTAATGCAATTATCTATATTTTTT